>NC_045690.1:10927625-11230656 GCF_003331165.1 Xiphophorus hellerii | reverse complement strand
ATAGCTCTCCTTTAAGTGGATACATCCATATATGCATCACAAACAAATTTCATGCAGATCCTGAGTGCAAAAACCTGAGTTATGATTTCTTTGTTCCGCTAGTCGCCACCGCTGCTCAGGAGCAACTCACCGTCCGCTGCTACACTCTTCTTCATTGGCTTGTGGAGAAACATGATCCTCTTTTGATGGGGTTTCCTGTTTTTGGGAGAGGGTGATGACCTCTCTCTTGGCTCCACTCGGGGGAGAGGGATGAGCGGGAGGCCACAAGGACATACTGTAGGCCTTATGTCTCACATAGTTTTTGCCACATTTTACAGCAGTGCTGTTTTTCTGAGCTGTTTCAGCGCCAAAAATTGTCCTTATCAGGGAATCGCTGCCTTCCTCACGAGAAAAAAAAACTTTTTTTAAAATCTTGTTTTAACTACTGCTTTCAGAGCAGTATAAAAATATTCCTTTGGCTGCTGTGTAATTGGACGAGACACACAAGCAGGGATGAACCCAATGAAATAGGATCAAATAAAAAGAAACAGTCAGAGCTCATTTGCTGCTCAGGGGGGTTTAGTGTTTCACAGAAGGCCTGGGCCAGGTTAGGCATTCATCACTGTGGCAAATCAGACAGTGTCCTGATTTTAAATGGCCTTTAATGTCAGGTTTAGGCAGGGCCTTTAGCCTGAGCTCTGTTTTACGACTGAGGCTCCACTGAGGACCTGCGTGTGTGAAGCCAGTATGCAAAGGTGCCGTCACCTCTCCTCTGACTAAACAAGGCAAACATGATGCAAAACTCCTGGGTCTTTGGAAATGATTTGTTGCTAATGCAGGAAATCTCTAATAAATTTTCTTGTTTAACCTTTTATACACTAAATTAGTTCAGGTTTCTCTAATGGAGAATTTTTTAATTTCTACTCAATGCATATTTGAAGTGAGTTTCATGTCTCACCTTATATTTTTTATTTCAGGTTGCCACCGCTGTAACCCTTGAAAAAATGGTAAAGACGAGTCATTTTGGCTGATTTATCAGAGATGAAAAGTGGAGTTAAGGTTTTACCATTTCCCTACTGAGGCCATCTTTTGGCTCGCTTGCTGAGGGGCTATAGATTTTTTATTATTTTTTTTTCTGGGGACCTGACTGTTTCCTGGAACTGAAGATAATTGGGGATGAGGAAGAGAATTCACTTTCCAGGTATAAATAACAAGAACATACCAGGACAGGAACCATGTACTGGTTTAAACTCTTAAAAATAAGGTTTTATTGGCGTGATTCTGAATGTTCATAATTATAAAGCATGGACATGACTGTCGAAAGAGAATTATTATGTTAGTTTGAACTGCTGCTCTGCTGGCGCCCAATCTTCCAGTATCGATGTGGAACAAGAACCACATGTATAGGAGAGTGTGTTTCTTCACTGCTCTCTCCCTCGGCGTTGTCGCTTTCCTGCGTTTGTTCTGTGTTTGTTCTTTATCATCATCCAGAAATTCATCTGATGTTCAGGCAGCAAGTAGGTTGTCATTGCCCCATTTCATGCTCGGAAACATTCATCAAACAACCGGAGAGGAAATTTTGCGGTTTTCCTCCAAATCTCAATCTGCTGTTGACAATTTCCTTTGCAGAAGTATATTGCAGATTTGTACTATTTTAGCCTGTGCTGTGATTTCCCACTAGCTGGAATCAGGGGTTTTACTTACAGACTAAAGTAAAACCTATGAATACAGTCATATTTAATCATTGCTATGAGTACAGTAATATTTAATAAATTTGAATATGCATTCTGATGAGTCAGATTAAAAGTACCTTTTGAAAATAATCTTTGAACGAGTTTTAAACATGCTTTTCATTAAGCCCACATTTTTGGAATCTGTTCATCATTTATAAACAGAAAATGATCATAGCTAAGAGAAAGAGTTTAAAACACCTGTTTGTGTGAAATTAATCTATGTAATCTGTTTCATTTAGTGAATTGAGGTATTGAAATTAATGAACTTTTTATTAATATTTCAATGTATATAATATGATTGTACATATTCACATAAAAGTTGTCCCTTTTACCAACCACGCAAAGTCAAATCAAGTTTGGCTGTCATATTTGACTTAGTTCTTTTCTTTGTTTATTGCTTTTTTTTCTGCCAAAGATGTCTAAAAAGTCTTAAAATAAAATTTCACACAGAATTATCTTTAAATGAAATCTTTAATTTACAATTGTTCAGCTGAGGAAATATTCAATGTCAGGAAACAATAATACATGCAGTAAAAAGATTTTTGATATTAAATTATGTTTTTTTTTTTAAGCTGATCAGTTTAAAGGAACTTTTAATAAAAAATCCTAGATTTTATCTTTCCATGGGGTATAAATATGATGTGACACTTAGACACATGAGGGCCTATGTTTATCTTGCTACTATGCTTAGCAAGAAAACGGCAGCAAACAATAATAGTTTGGAGCCGGTAAGTCTACATTATATGCTATTTACATGTCAACTTGTTATTTGGAGATAATGCCAAAAAAACAAAGCAGGCCCAGAGATCTGTGATGCTCTGGGCCTGCTTTTCTTCCTGATTCTTTAAGAACCTTGTTAGGCCCTGTAGAATCACATGCCATAAGATTTTAAATACATAATTATGATGGCATCTGCCAGAAAACTGAACAAAGTGTCCATGATTTGATCTTTCAGTAGGACAATGATCAAAAACATATGGCTTCATACTCACAGAAATGGTTCACCTGTCTCAAAACGAATGTTTCCAGTCACCAGACCTAAATCTTATGTTGATTAGTTTCATTTCACCTCTTTGGTGTAATGAATAATTTTGTATCATCTGGAGAGATTGTGCAGAGCGGATTGGCCAAAGATCCCTGCCTGTCTTTGCCTCTCCAACCTTGTGAAATGTTATAGAAAAGATTTACTGCCGTCCTACTGGGAAAGAGCGGTTGGTAGTATTAACAGCAGGGGGACTAATAATTATATCACCTTAATTCTTGCTAAAAATAGTTATTTTCTTATATGTTTATTTCTTTCCATTAGTAACAGTGCTCAGGTTAATATACATTTTAAATTTGATGTATTTGAGATGCTTCTGCAACAGGAAGATGTATTTATTTCAATGCATTTTACTTTGTACTTGAGGAGTTTTACCTTTTTCCATAGCTGTTAACAGGGTACCTCATATTATAGAATACTCATCCACTAAGATATTAAATCACTTGGAAACCCTAATATGAAAGAGTTTAAGTGACTCAGGAGATCATTTTTATACTCTGATTAGCTCTGTTTATCCTCTCTTTGTGGATTACTATATTTGTTGTCTACATCTTCCTTAGAGGGCATCAAAGATTTGGAATATCAAACACAGTCAAAACATTTCCTGACCAAATAAATCCACTAGATAAGTTATTTTCCTTTGGGCTTGTTTCTTTAATAACTTGCAGATGAATATTAAATTAAAGCCATATTTTCAGTGATTTTCTTTAACTCGTTGACAAACACATCACTCTAGAATCGCAGTTGGAAAGCAGCTAAAGGAAATTTGTTTCCAATTCAAAATAAAACTAAATAGCAGGATAAAATCCTAGGACATCCATTATTTGTACACCCACCCATATGTTCCCAGATCCAAACAGAAAGCCAGCATGCCATTAAATTATGGTATAAATACACAATCAATAAATCTCTGTACAAAAACTAAGACACATCTAAACCTCATACTTTGGTGTATTTTGTGTGCGTTGTATTGCAAAAGTATTCAAAATCATGACCGGCATGAAAAAAAGTATTCCTGGAGGAAAATTAAGGCTGCACAATATGTTTATAACACCATCTTTACAATGACACAAAGTGATTCTTTTCTTCTTCAGGGACAAGGAAGCTGATCAGAGTTGATGGGAAGATAATTGAAGCTAAACATAGTCCAAACCTAAAAGAAAACTTGTTAAAGGCTACAAAAGACTTAAGACTGTATTGGAGGTTCATCTTCCAGTTAGACAGTGACTTAAAATATAGCCAGAGACACAATAGAATGGCTTTGCATGGTATATTGGATTTTTTCCCCCTCCACATTCAAATCTGCAAGAATACTTGAATGTTTGTAGATTCTTTCTATCTATTATGTCTGATCTTGCGCTATCTGACAAAAACATTGGGTGAAAGATTCAGTTTCTACATGCTAAAGAGGTCAAAAGACCTGTATCTGTTATTGCAGCTGAAGGTGGTTCTACAAACTGTTAAATCAAAGGGTGAATACAAATACATGCTGCACTTTTTTGATTTTTATTTTTTACAGCTCTTCAGTGGGAGAAGAGCTGAAAAGGATAAAATGTTATCTCAGTCAATCAAAAAACCCTAATGTGTATCAAGAAATGTTTGCGTTGATTGTAGTAAAATAAATGTCAAGATTGTTGATACATGCAAATATAAAAAGGTAGATTTTGACCGCAAAATCCTAAAATTAAAAAAAAAAAAAGCAGTTTTGAATTTCTTTACTATTTCTGGTTATTTTTCATAAACTGGAGGAAAAAATTGCTGGTGAGTGCTCAAAGTCAAAGAAAAGAAAATCAACATTAGTGAAAGTGATTATCTTTTAAATGTTTGACACAAAAATATTTTGTTTCATACAGTCCAATTAGAAGACCATTTATTTGTGGTTAGGGAGAAAAACTGTTTTCTGCAAGAGCTCTAAGATCTGTGGTCTTCCGTTTTGCCTGATGGCACCAACTCTTGGGCTTACAGCAGAATCCTACTTGTGACTGGGCTTTTCCAGACATGTATGCAACTCTAAGACAATGTTTAAAACTCTAACATTTTGGTTTTATTCTTTACAGCTGTTGTGTTTATTGTGGGCTTCCTCCTTGTGGCCTACACTGTCTGGACCACATTTGGAAGCAAGCCGCCTCTAAATTGTAGACTTGCTGTTTTGAGCGCCATTTTAATAGGTGCTTTTGAGTTGGGGGATTTTTGGCCGGAAAGTGTGGTTTCTCCAAACAGAATATATTGATTGGTGTGTTTGCATGGTCACTGATTTTATTGTAAACTCACTTCTCATCCAGACCTTGTGGTTGTATTTGATAAGCCCTGATTCATAATGTTTAAATGGCGCACTTCTTAATTTATCAAGACATTTAATAAATAAAATATTTAGTTGAGTGTCGTGCTGCAGGTGCAAGAGCTTCTCATGCAAACATGCCAGAGCCAAGCCGAACTCGGATGTAAAAGCAGCGACGCAGCAAAGTGAGACAGCGGTCAGACCTGTTAATGTCCTTTTTCTGTTGCAGAAGTATTTAGCTATGCAGTCATAAGCAAGTTAAGGTATTTATTGCAGCCATTAATGACTTACAGGTTGGAGGATTGTGCCTAAGTTGTTTCGCCAGACGCCTGTGTGTATAGTTACACAGGCTTACAGTTGAGAGGAAATGGGGAAAGGTTCGGCTGGCACGCGCTCAGTCAGGGCTGTTTCCTCTGAGCTGGTGTGAGTTGGATCATTTGGCACGATAACCAAAAGCCATCTACAAACCACAAACACATCTGCTGCACTAACATGCGCCCGGAGTTCTAAGAATGAAATACTATGCGAGCAGGGAAATTCTACATTATTGCAAGTTAAATGTTTTTGAATAGACTTTTGTAAAAGTCATTTTGAAGTCATTAGACGTTAACATGTTAAGCAATAAATTATTCAATTGCAAACCATGTAGAAGCAGCTGAAATCAGTGCTTAAAGAAAAAACCCTGCAATTATGTTAAAATAAAACCTCAGCTTGAGGTTAACAACTCCATTAAAACATTTCATAAATAAAAGTTTCCTATTTTTATTATGTTTATAGACAGGTTTGTCATTTCAGTTAATTACAGGAATGTGTAATTAACTGTTTCTACATGTATTGGAGGAAAATAAATCAAAATTAAACAAATACGAAAAATAGGAGGTAATAAGTTTTTATGTTTTTAGATTTTTTTCTCAGTTTAACTCTTGTACAGTGCTGAGAAAAAGTGTTTGTTAAATGACATGGTCAGTTTTGCTTTTTTGTCACACTTAAATGTGTAAGGTGATCAAACTACTTTTAAAATTAGAGAGAAATTACCTGAGTAAATTCAAAAAGCAGCTTTCAAATCACACTTAGGGAAAAATCTTTCCAACACAAATTGAGCAACAAATCTGAAAACAACATATATATATATATATAGTAGTTTGATTTTTTTTTTTGGCTTGAGTTGCTTCTTTATGCATGTTTGTTAGTTTAATTGCAGGTCAAAACAAATCAGAGTTAAAACAGCCTGCAAAGCAGAAAACAAACGGAAACAAACACACATTTGTGGCCTTTTTTTTTATTGGAAACATTGTTACTCCAGAGTTTTAAGGATTTGTTTACCCCTTTGTGGTTGGTAATTTTATTCAGATGACATTTGGGGTATGTGCCATTAGCCCTTTTTAGGCTACATTACAGTTTTTTTTCTACAAAATACTTTCCTGCATGCATGAAGACTTTCTAAGACAAATCATTCATTGTTTACCTAAGTTATTTAACAGAACAGTTGAGACTCCTTCCATTGAATCATTTGTACACTGTGAACCTTTAAATTCTTTCTCTACTCACCTTCTTTCATTCTGTTTTTTATTCCTCCTACCAGCTTGTGAGAAGAATGTGGAAAACGTCTGCACTAACTCATCAGAGGAACACCTTCAGCCCTTTAAGCAGAAGATGGAGGCATTTCTGTCAACTGGTGAGTCGAGATGAAATCTTTTTTTGTTTGGTGTTAAAACAAAATGTTACATTTATTCATTTAGTCATTTAAACGTGTTAATCATTTACGTTCATGATGTACAGTAATATGTAAAGTTCTTTGCTAAAGTATGCATACCCCTTGCAATTATTTTATATTTTGTTATGCTACAATCAAAAAGTATTTCATTGGGGTTTTCTGTTTGATACCAAGACAGCATACTACGTAGTTGTCAAAAAATCATAGAATTGTAGAATTGCATTCAGCCCTCTGCACTGTGGTAGTCAAATAATGTAATCAGCTGCCAGTATGAAAGTACACATTGCACCTTAGGAGATTTTTCCAATACTGATGAATCAAATTGAGGCGAGACAGAAATGCATGACTTAGCTTTGTCAAATGAACTAATAGAACTTATACTGGCATACTCTAAACTGGAGTCCCCGTGTGTGTCTCCTTGTAGAATGGAAATTGTGGATTTCCTTAATGCAGATTTCTTGTAAATCTATAATTTCTAACATTTATTGAAAAAGTTTAGCAACCAATTACTTCCATAACTTATTGTACAGGTTAACTTTTAGCTTTTGTATACAAAGCTAACATTTTACCAAATATTGACATGCCTAATATTTGGACGCTTTTAAAGCAGTCTTGGTTGTGATTGATAGTTTTTTTTTCTCCAAACATCCTAAAAATTGATCTTTGAGTGGAAAACTTGTAAAAAATATTTTTGATAAACAAGTTTCCTTGAGCTCATTCCCTGACGGGAAAGGTATAAATTATCGGTGTTTGCAATGATTCCATGACGAGGGCAAAAAACAAGTCAGCAGCATTCACATCAAAGAGCAGCTGAGGCTGTTAAACTCTGATTCATCATTAAAAGTAAGTTTCTTATCCAGGCTAAAGACTCAGAAAGTCCCGCTTACATACATGTGTCCTGCACATGATATGACATATTACAGCAAGCATGAAAGTTTGCATATATCCTCAGCAGAAATTGAGCTGGAACTAATGGAGATGTTTTTATAAGATGAAATCTTGATGTGCAGAATTACATTTTTCCTGTGCATAAAATGAACAACTAAATATTAAACTTTATACTGGACATTTCTTCAACAAGTCTTGTCATTCCCATGTGTGCCATTTTCCTGACGTAGTTTGTGGCACCTGTCTAGTGTGAGCAGTACTTGGGATATAGTATAATATAACCTATCAATAAACTTTATCACAAAATTATACCTGTCTTTGGAATTTTATTTAGCTACTTGTTAATTAATGTGCACTGCATTTGTTTTCTAATTGAGGTATTAAAGTTGAATATAAATTTACACCTCACTTTTCTGATGTTTTTGAAGTACTGTTCTTATGTTATTCAATGTCAATCAAATCCAAATAAGGAGTTTGTGTATTAAAAAAAAGATTTGCAAAAAACTTAGGTGGTATGAATATGTTGCATGCCACAGTAACTTTGAATCTGCTAACAATATATGTTCCAGTACGTTGTTTTTTTCTTGGATTTTAAGAACAATTATTTTTCTAACAGATGTAAAATAAGATGGAAAGAATGAGATTTTGTAAGGGTTTTTTTTCTTTCAGACTGCTCCTCATCTTGTTATCTGGCTGCTGGTTTAAGCAGCGGTTAAGAAAAGTGTGTCAGAGTTTTAAAGCCCTAATTTATTGTCCTTCTCAGCATGCACGTCTCATAACTTTCTAGTTAGCGACTAGTGGTTTCATGTTAACACGTGGAGCGGAGGAAGAGAAGCTTCACACGTCCCCTCTCCTGGCCGCTTTCTTTTCCTCAGTTTCTCGGCTCCTGTGCCACCTCTGCAGTCACACCAGAGGGGTACCTCAGGCGCCAGCCTGACCCCCACTGAGACTAACACCATTGGTCACGGCCCCTCTCTTCTTCCCCCTCCTCCTTTTATTCCAGACATGACCACCCCCCTCCCATCATTAGGTTTTACCCAACATACAAGTAAAAAAGGACTAAAAATAAAAGGGGTTGTTGATCGCAGGCTTTAGCTCACCTACTCCCAGAAGACCCCCAAACCTGCCTTTGAACAATTTTTTGGAGACTTCCCCCTCTTAAATCTTCAAGTAGAAAAGGTCCCCCATCATTGTAAAAAGGATGAATCTGGAAAAATGCAATAAATCTGAGATCACAGGCACTCTTTGGCCCTAGATAAATTCTTGCACCTCAGCCTGGCCCGCCGCACACATCTGCCTTGCATTTAGACACTTTTACATGGCAGGAGTCCACAAGAGCCTTCGGTTCCCAAGCTTCTCTGCTTCAGCTACAACATGCAGTTATATGCCAACACATGTACACACATGCACACAAAAAAAGCTCAACAAACAGACCGCAGCTCCCCACCTCCAAAGCCCAGGCGTCACACACTCACACATCTGAATGTCAACATGCAGAGCCATGTCAAACTTTACAACGTGCTTAATAATCAGTGTTAACTGAGTCTGTGCCACCTTAAGCCTTAGCATTTCTTAACGATAACGCTATGGATGGCAGATAAACACAGCACCATCTAACTCTAACTCCTTTAGAGTCAATAAGACTCAGTCTCTTTCTCTGTTTAATGATCAGTCCTATGTTTTTTTTTCATATGTTGCAGCTCAAAAGCAGCATTCTGCTGAAGAGGACCGGCTCAATGGAGCTCAGAAAAGGTAGGAAAGAAGCACAATGTAACGTTATCAAGGTTATAAACCACACCCAAAAAAATCTTCACTTTTCCATTCAACGATCTTTATCAGAGGTTAAAGAAGAAATGACAACCAAACCTAAAACACTATTCAAGGTTATAAGAAGAAAAAAATAAGGTCTGTCATCATTATAATCAAGAAATAAATGTATTAATTCTAAAACTAATATCTACCAAATATCTCTTGATAAAATTACACAAAGGAAACCCAACAAAGCAGAGGTTATACACCGATTCTGCCCAACTTCTGTACATTAATGAGAAGTTTTATGATGAGAAAAGACAGAAGTAAAGTTTTTATTGTTATTCAAACTGGTTAAAGTCTAATATTTATTAACTGTTTGTCTCTCAGGAGCCAACAGTGTTTTATGGCACAGTTTTATGTACTCATGGTGAGTTTTACCAAAGAGGGGAAAAATGAAGAAGATGCATTCAAACTCTGAGAATCACTTGGGCACATCTGCTTTCAGGAATACAACATCCACTAAGGAAAAGATTGAGGGCCTCACTGTGGTCCAAAATCGGACTGACTAGATTTCTGAAGATGCCCGGTTCCCACACTCCCATCTCTTGCCTTGCTGAGAGGGAAAACTCTGTCCCAACAACTGTTTGTTTAGAAAGAAACAATACTGAGAATGGCAGATTGTTGGTTTTGACCCATGTCTTGATGTTTCCTCATGCCCCTTTTCCGAAGCAAAAAGTGTTTCGGCCTCTGAACTGGTTGGGAGCTGAAAGCAGCTGACATGTCCAAGTAGTTCTAAGACTTTCAAGTCACACTTTCTTTCTTTATCTAACTACTATTGATTAGTTCAGAGAAAGTATTTTGAGATTTATTTCAGATTATGTACAACAGCAGAGTAGAATTGTTGTAATGTCTTTTATTATTATTATTATTATTATTAGACAATAGACATTAGCTTAATATGTATATTTCATTCTTGACTGTGTTAATTACTAATTCACACAGACTCTTTTTGTAATCTTTAAAGTAAAATTATGTGTGATTGATTCAAAAAAAATTTAATTCATGAGAATTATATGGAAAACTAGATGTACAATGCACTTTTTTACATATACATCCAAACCACCCATCATCAAAAACGCAACTTTTCAGAAAAAAAAAACAAAAAAAAAACTTGATGTTTTAATATAAGCTCACAGCTTGTCAAAGTCACTTTTCACTGGATATTTATCAATGAAACCACAGCGTGCTGGAGGGTAAACAGTACAGTTGATCTTCATAAAACAAAAATGAGTCAAATGGAAAACATGGGGTTTTTGATTGTGTCTATTTGTGACAAAGATTGCTCAGTGGGGTGGAAAAGAACTCTGATTTATGAGACTAACTGATCTTGGGGCATTATGTAATATAGCTTCGTCATGTTACAACCAGCTACAGAGAGTGTATTTGAAACAGGGAATAGCACCACTTTGTTGTAAACATAGCTGTTATCTTATAACACAAATGTTTAAATCTGTTTAACTGATATTGTCAGGAGCTGATAACGTTTCTAGAAAGTTAAAAGAGCTTCTTTGTATTTATCTGCCTGAATAAAATTACCTGGAAAGGCACTGGATGAGTGGCCTGCTGTGTTTCACTGTTCTTTCGGTATACACCTGTGCTAATGTTGAGGTTTGTTAAAATTTACCGCAAAGATAAAAAAAAAAAAAAAAAGCACACACCTCACGTCTGAGAAAAGCACCAATGATCTTCAACAAAAGCCTGGATGCCCCAACCTTCCTCCCCGCAGTTGCTGTCTTTCTTATCTGCGTGTCTTACCCAGAAGACTCCCAAAAGTCTTCCCGCGAAACATAGATTTATGGGCTTAAGACACGCTGGCAGCCGCCGAGCTCGCTGTCTGAGCAAGATCTGTAAGATTTCATATTGGAAAAAGATGGTGGAGCAGACAAACAAAGGAAATGGATTATTTTGGCCTTGTTTGGATAGAGAGCAGGTTTGTTTGCTTTATATTGTAACCCTCCAACTTTCAAAATAAATCACGAGAACACATACAGATGAGGGTAAAAGACACTGGATATGAGAAAATGAAGCCTACCAAGAAAAGATTTGATTGCGTTGAACATCTTTGAACTGCTCTGCTTTTTGTTGGTGTTATGAGCCAGGATGGTCAGTGAGGGATGGCTACACCTCTCAGCCTCTGCATCCCTCCCTCACGCTGACGTGATATTTCTATCTTGAAATGGACTAGGGTGTGCGTGTACGTGCGTGTGCATGAGTGACACCACTGTAATGAAGGTGTTGAACTTAGAAGGGAAGATTGATCAAAAGGCCCCCACAGCTGAGAGCACCTTTGCTTTTAATGAAGTTTTCCTTTAATTTAATCTAAAAAGAGGGCGGGGAGGCTGGCTCATTGGTTAAACAAGAGGGAGGCAGGAGTCTGTCTTGCTTAGGTTCCCACAGAGTCACCTCATAAAAGTGACACTCTTTCTGATGAATATGAGCGTCAGTGGGCACTCTGGGCCCTGGGTGGGCTCTCACATCTGCGCTGGATGAGCGATTCTTGTACAAACCGTAGCCATGACAAAATTACAGCTGAATGAAATGGAGAACAGGTCTTTTAGAGCAAACAGATGCAATAGGCTCAACTTGATGATCTGAGCTGGTTGCAGGGACGGGATAAGTTAGTAGTATGTTTGAGAAATTAATTGTTGTTGTACCTTAGTAAAATAGAATCTGTATACAGTTGTACATGTTGTAACTATATACTATTAAACTTAATTTTCCTAGGAACCTAATAACTTTAGAATGTCAGTAAACTCATCATGATGTAGGGGATTATTTCAACTATTAACCTCAGTTTTTTTGTGGGGATTTTTCTCCATGTGACTTGACTTCATAAATAAACATAATTTAATATAATTTGAACATTCATTTCTTAGAACATAAAACAACTTAATAATGCAGTAGCAATCATAAAGTACCCTTAATTGTTTGTAAGTGGACTTACATGATAGATGTGTTTACGTTCTCTGCATAGGCCCCAGAGAGACTGTATTTTCTAGTGACACTTTCACTAAAGTGAATTTTATATTATAATTATGAAATATTTTAAAATGTAATGAACACATAATAATGATTTTATAACTAAAACATTTAAGACATTTGACAATTCCACTGTTGAAATCATTCCAGAATAAGTTTATGTCTTATGATAATTTAACATTACTGCCAACTTTCTTGTAAAAACCCCCTGAATATTTAAATGTAGATTTATGTGAGAAAATCTACATTTACATTTAAATATATCTTTATACTGTATATGCAAAGATATATTTAAATATAAATTTAAATATATCTTTAACTAATTTGAATTAGTTTAACTAATTTGAATTAGTTAAAGAAAAAATAAAAGGTTTTGCTTTAGTTCTTACAGAGACCAATATATTTGAATTGTTTATTATTTAGTTTGAAGACTCTGACCTGCAGCTAAGCTTAATTTCAGAAAAGTAGAATATGACACAAGACCAGCAAGAACTCCATTTGATACAGAAATCTTATGTCTGGTAATTATTTTTACCGTCTGGGTTTTTATGTTGGCGTCACGTTTCAAAAATAGATTATTTGATAAGAAAATAACTTATCACTTAAAATATAATTAGCTTTTTAAATTATAAGATGATAAATGATTTAGACCACTGCTTTTAAATTAAAAAAGGGAATAGTACATTGTCCCTGTTCTCTTTTCTGTTAAAATATTATAAAAGTTGTTAGTTTCTAAAACATTGAACAATGAGAATCTTCTTCTCAGGAGTGAAATTGACTGTCTATGTCCAAGACAATTTCTACATTATACATCTATATAAGATCATATTTGAAAATGTTTACTTCTTTGTTCTTTAAGGTGATTGTTACACTAGATTATATACTATATCTCGCAAAGGTCTTCATACTCCTCAATTTAAAGTTGCCAATGCAGGTTTTTCAATAAAATGTATTGATGTATGAATATTTTTGCAATTCACCGTTACCCTCTTCAAACAAGTAGAAACTGTACAGAATTAATAATGAAGAAAAACATAAAGATGTTTCTTTGGTAAAATACCTAAATACTTCAAATTAAACTGCCTTAAGCTTTTTACACTTAATGAGAATTAAATCTATACCAAGTAAATTTCCTGCTTGATCATTAGTTGGCCTTTATCTCAGCATGCAGACCTAATTTGTCTGCTTTGTATTTGGGCCTCCACTGATGTTTTCTGTTTTTTTCCCCCTGCTCAGTTCTGTCTCATTAAGTTTCCTTCTCCACCATCACGCTCAATTTCATTTGGCCCCGGTGCCACCTCTGCAGTCACTGTACAGCTACGGTTTTGGTTGGAGCAAGCTGGTGTGTTATGCTCCACTATGGGGTTACATGATGAAGTTGGCCTCTGATCCGCACTTGCTCTGACTCACCCATAAACATGCTGTTACTTGAGTAATCTGTTTTACTGAGGAAACAAAAGGAATGCAAAGATTTCCCTGTTTAAATTTTCCCGTGATTCTCACAACTGCTCTGAGTTCTGAAGTGGTTCTTTTTTTTATAACTGTCAGTGAGGAATGCTGGCATTGGACACTGGAGTAAACTCTCTCACGGAAATGGCTTTATTGAATAGATTATAGACGTCTAGGTGTTTTTAGTTTGTTTGTGTGTGCATTTGAAAATAACAGACTATTGTGTTTTTTTTTTTGTTTTTGTTACATCTGTTTTATGGTTTGTTTTGATGAGTGCACAGATGGCTAAATCTCATAGCTTGATTTGTGCAAGCTTTGACATGATGACCCAGGGTCAGGAGAGGAGCTGACAGAGAAGAGTTCCTGTTCGTCATGGCAAGGCAGGCCAGCTGCATCGACGCTACCTGTGACGGTCATCTGTTTGGTCAATCCAAATATCTCAGAGCTGTCGTTCTTCTATCTTTGTGCGCAGGATGATATATGGCGTAGCCCTGACAAAATAATGAAAACGTAAAGCAGGCTTCTGCAGAAATTTCCGTACTAGATTAGCTTTTCAAATAGCCACCTAGCATCTGGAGATCAAGGCCTATCTGAGTGTCAGAGCGACAGAAAGCATACTTTGAATGATAGCCCTCTTTAATCATGCCACTGGACAGGCAAAGCTTGACAATCTCTTTCATGTTTTGGTCTGTAGAGAGAATCTGATACAGAACACAACTTTCCATGCCTCATGTGATGCTGAGACCCTTGTGAGGACCTCAGATACAGTTACATTTAACTTAATATCTGAAGCAGAACCTATTGGTCTTGTACCTTTTTGTGCTTCTCTGTCTCACTCAAATTATTGCCTGACACTTGCTATGCTTTTAGAGCACTGCATTGATTTTGCTTTTATGTGTTTACCTTCTGTGGTTTTTCTCTAACAACTTACTCCCTGAAGGCAGCGGCGGCCAATGCAATAATAGAGCTATCTCTACTATCACTCATTTGTGGCATTGGCAGGGTAGACATACTCTTTCAATCTTGTTTCCTCCATTTTTTTAAACATTCATGACTTCTTGTTGTGCTTACAGTAGTATCTACTCTTTCAAAGCTCTGATCTGGAAAATCTATTTTTAGCACATACTAACCCCTTTGACAGACTCTGGATGTCTGTGACAAGCTCTGGCCATGTGTCTGAGCTATAAATAATCTGTTGAATCTAAAATAAATGTACATTTGAAACATTTCTTGATATATTGCCAAAACTTCTAGACAAAATCAATCAAAATATGGCCTCCAGCAAAGCAAGATTGTGCATCTGGATCTTAGACCTGATCCAAGAATGATGTCAGTATCAGATCTTATACCAATATTGTATCAACTCTAATGTGCTAATCTCTAGCACCTCCTCTACTCATGACACAATAGATTTAGGCTCACACATGTAAATGTAGTCTAATGCTCCATTCCATCATAATGGGGAAAAAGCTTTCCCTCAGGCATAAAAAAATCAAGCATTTTGTCATCAAAAAAAATAAAATAAGCATAAATTTTTTATGACATACAGTATGTGTGTGAATGACCGGAGTCAATAGCACACAGCTCTGGAGCAAAAAAACAAACAAAAAAAACATATTATTTTAAAACAACGACTTGATTAAAGAGCTGACATTTTAAGCTCTTTTATTTTATTAGCAATTAGCATGCTTTATTTCTTACAGGTTTCTGTAGTTAGACTAATACCTTAATTGTAATATTACCGAAATCTGCCAATATTTCCCAATCCAGACTGTTCCACCACAAATCAAATCTGACTTCTCAAATGGATTCAATATAACAAATTGAACAATTTGCTGTTATACAGTCATTTTCCTCTTTTATACTGAAGCTTAATTTCCTGTTGTGGTAGATTGAGTAGACAACCAGAGAAAACTTTGATAAAAAATAAGCTTTCCATTTTAGAAGCTTTTAGCACTTTTTCCGCTTTCTCTGACTCTATTTTGAAACACCTGAAGCAAAGATCTTTTTTCTCTCGGTAACAACCTCCACACCAAAGAGTGTTGTATTTAGCACAATCTGGTTGTGTTGGCCATTGCGAATTTGCTGATCAATTTTTGTTTTGTTTGTTTTGACCAATGTAAAGTCATCCATTACCAGTCACTGTTCAATTTATTGTTGAGAAATCATGGGGTGCTTACCACAGAGTACATCAGAGATCAAACCTCTGTTATGTTTCCTCCTGCAGTTTCCAGGACGTGGTGAGTTATTTTGGTATAAAGCCAAAGGCTGGTGACAAAGAAGTCACCCCAAATTACATCTTTATGCTTTGGTATGAGTTCTGCAATGACTTCAAGAACTCCTGGATACGACAAAGCAAAACCATCTCCAAGGAGAGGTGAGTTTGATTCTTGATGGATTTTATTTTTTTTACCACTCATTTCCTGTGTGGTAAAAATGAGTGGCTGGAGGAGCAAGGGTTGCAGGATTTTTCTCTGAAAAATCAAATGAATTGACAAATTTAAAAAGTTTCTCTCTAAAATATTGAATTGAAATTATTCAGGTATTTCTTAGAATGCGAATGGTGATATGCACTGATGCATCTGTAATTTATTGTACCTGCCATCGTAGATCTTCAGATCATCTCAAATTAGCACAAAGCGATTGTAATTAAAGCAAAGAGGGAAGCCATCAAAGAGGAGGCAGATGGGAGTAACTGAAGCCTTAGTCCTCTTTCTTGAGGACCAGGGTCTAAATTTATGATCTCTCCTCTGACCTGAGGCGTCATTTTGGGGGTTGGAGGTGAGGAGGGGGCATTCCACGGACAGACGGGAGACCCTCCTGGCTGCCGCCTGGCTTTACTGGCCCGTGGCCTTCAAAAAAGCTGCACATCGAGGGAGGGACTGATGAACATGGTGAAGATACTGGGCGTCTAGCCTGAAGGCTCACAGACTCTTGTGAGCAGAGACAACTTGCAGCTCTTAAAGGGAAGCAGAGAATAAACACTGTCCAAACAAACTTCCAGGCTGTGGTTATAGGTATCATATTGAATCCTCCTCATTCCCAGTGACATCAAGGAGATTTTCATTGCCCCCCTCTAATGAATCCATGTGCTCCGTCTTATTTGCTATCATGTATCACATTACTTACAGCTGATTGGGCTTATGGACAATTAACTTTATTTTAAATACTGTTTGCACAGTCATTAAACCAAGGGTTTTTAAAGACTTCCTCATTATCTCTGTCATTCTCAACAACTTCTCACTTGAAAAGGCTTTCACTGACCACAAACTCAGAACAGCATCTGTATGCAGGCTTAGTCCTCGCACATTTACCTTCATTGTGTTGCAAAAGTATTCACACTGGTTAAATCTTTTCCAATTGTGTTGCTGTAACAATTTTAATGTAGTTCTGGGCGACATGAAAAAAATGTTTTCTTTCTTTATAGAACAATTTTGATAACTATCACAATATGGTTTCAAATTAAAAATAGTTTCCCTTTCAATACAGAGTGAAATAATAAACGTCAATATTTATTTATATTTTTTTTTCAACAATTGTACATAAGCTGAATTCTGAATTTCCTTAAGAATTTCAGGACTTCATAGATTAATAATGATTCTTTGTCAACTGAGAATATACTAATGTACGCATCACGTTTGCAGTACTTTTTGAAAGTGGAAGTAGGCCACCTGTATGTCTTAATGAGTTTTGGAACCCAAATTTATTGTTATTTAGTGAACTAAATGTTCTACTTTTATGGTAAATGAGCTGTACTGGTATAACACTTTATGTAGTTCAGAGAATCATGACAAAATGACTTAGTCAAAGTAC
Source organism: Xiphophorus hellerii (assembly GCF_003331165.1). NCBI lineage: Eukaryota > Metazoa > Chordata > Actinopteri > Cyprinodontiformes > Poeciliidae > Xiphophorus > Xiphophorus hellerii. The sequence continues at coordinate 11,212,969 of NC_045690.1, read as the reverse complement.
AAAATATTGTTCACAGGCTTGTTCAAGGATTAAGCTACTTTGCAAAAAAGACTTGGAATCGCTGGATATGCGTGACAAGTAATTTACATGTAGATTTTAGATGTAGATAAGTATTTTAGATGCTTATTTATAAAACATTATGAAAAACATTTAACTTTTTCCTTCCAGTTCACAGTTATGGTCCACTTTATGTTTGTCACAAATAAAATCCAACTAAAATACATAGAAGTTTTCCAATTGTGAAAAAGTTAAGGGAAAATATTGTTTTATGTCGCTGGACATATTTTCCAAAGATCATCTTAATGAGAGGTTTCTCTTCCGTATGTCCTGTTTTAATTGAACTAACAATTTATAATCATTGTATTTGTGTGTTTGTTTTTCCAAAGGTTGAAGGAAGCTCAAGAAAACATTAAGAAAATCACAGCAGAAAAAAGAGTGGAAACCAAAAAGATTAATGCCAACAGTCTGGTAAGAAGTAATATTTATTCACCCTCAGTAATGGAATTCCCTTAAAGCTGCCTCACTCTTGCGTCAACACTGAAATCAATACGCTTAATCTTTATGTTGTTGTTGCCAACAGAAAGAGAGGTTACGGCAGAAGGAAGCCAACATGCCGTCCAGCTGAAGGAAATAATGAGTGGCAAGGCAGAAGAAGAAAGGTTGCAGTGAGGAAGCGTGCAGACCCCATCCATTTTACATTTGCCACCTGCCTCACAATAACACAATAAAACTTGAGCAGATTTACTGTTGTATCTTTGCTCCACTAACAGGACCTTCAGCCCCATCCTTTACACTCCTTTCTACCTCCATGTTGAGCATTTTTTATTTTTTTTTTTGCTCAACTCCTGCAGTGGGTATCCACAGGCAACACCGGTGAAGTGATGGGACTCTTGAAGGCCAAAGGTTGACCTCATTCATCCGGCATGCCACGACCTCTGATTGCCCAGCTTGGGGTAGGTCTCTGGGGTTCACTGGGATTCTCAGCAAGCTCCGCAAGCTTCCTCCTGGATCTACAGAAGCTGGGGATTGTCACTTTTCTAAATTTCATCTGACAGCTTACAGGAGAAACTGAAAATGCTCTGACAAATTCACAGTTTTTAAGCCCCTGGCAGTGTTGTAGGAACACATGCTGCTTCCTGTCTCTTGTCTTCTTAGAGGAAAATCCCTGTTGACAAAACAGATCTTTCATTCTCAGAGCAGGAAGTTAGCAGCGTCTTTTGCAGTATGTAATGTCTTTGATTCACCCCTCCTCATTAAAAAAAAACTTTTGCCAGTGTGTCATGTCGAAGGATCTGCAGGGACCATGCATATTTTTGAGCAATATGAATGATCTACAGTTTTCGGGTGCACAGATTGCTGTGTAGAAGATGCGCACAAATGGTTTGCTTCTGTTGTGTGTTGCACTGCACCAGACTGAGCTAAACAGGGTGATGGCCAGAAGCGAACAGCAGCTGGCAGCGAGTCTGGCTCAGAGCATTGGCCTCCTAAAAAACACAAACTTATAAAAACACCAGAAGAACTCAACATCACCTGGCTGTACACTCACTTGTGATATAAAAAAAGAAATAAATCTATATTTCACTGTGCTCTGCACAGTTTTATGCACTTTCCCGCTTGCAGTAGCTGTACGCTGTACTCTGTTCCGATGCCTGCGTGCATTTTGTTCAGCCTGCTTGCGCTCCTTTCTTTTGCACCTCTTTTACTATGCAAAAACATAGGATTATACTTTTAATGTAATTATGAAGCAATGTTAGAATAGAAGTTATATTTTGAAAATCGAGTATTAAAAATTAGTTGTATGTAGAGATATCACGTAACCTTTTGTCAGTAAAGCAAAGTCTATTTATGTAAAGAAAAACCATTATTTCATGTAAAACAAAAGAAAACATCAGATTTATTACTTTTTCAGCTTGCCTTCTCATTGTAACTTTGAGTTAAATGTTTCTTGACAAATTAGAAAAAATATATATTTTCACATGGATGCTACTTGTAAGTTGTGCATATTTGACAAAGAAAGTAAAATGAGCTGCCTTTTATGCTTAGCTTTGTGCTGCTAGGATTGACTTTTGAAGACAGAACTTGAGCTGTAATACCTCAGATGGACTTCCATTAATAGGATTCTCCAATTCCCTGTTTACCCTCTGTACTTTCTTTTACAGGTGTCTTTTATTTGTATGGGAAATCTAAAGCCTTTAACAGTTTCAAGTTTCTTCAAGTGGCGAGGAAAATATAAATTAGCAGATGCTATATCAATTTGTTGTCAGCAGTTCCTTATGTACAGTAGGTGTATCACCATTTTATAGAATTATTTTAAATTTCAAAAATATACTTATAATGCCAAGTGAAACAGTTTGGGTATGGATGTATACTAATTGTTCAGTTTTAAAGGCCTGTACTGTGTAGATCTCATACTTTGATTTGTTAGAAGGGTTTGGTCATTCTTAAAACTGCTGAGCAGTCAAATAAATTGTGAGTCAGAATAAAGTCTGGCAGTAGAACATTGTTTTTGACATTTAAAATGGCTCCTTGGAATCTGAAATTAAAAAATTTTATTTGAACAAGAAGGTTTCTCTTTTTTTCATAACTATATTTTTGAAGCACAAACCTATTTGTATGAGGTCTTAATACTGTACATTAAAACAAATGTATTTGCTTCTGTTTTAAATTTGGATCCATTAGGACATCACAGTATATTGCAAATGCAATGTCAGCATAAGCATAAGTAATTTCTCAAAGGATGTTTGGAATGTATTCTTTGTTACTCGTTATCTTTCAAGGAAATAAGTAACAAATGTATAATTCACACATCAATAAGATAGTATCTGAATGCAGCAGATGCCCCAAGATGTAAAAATTAACACACAATGGTTAAAGTATTGGACAGATTTGTGGAAAATGTTGCAATATTTTAGAAACTCAATAGTGCATCAAAACACAAATCATCTCAGATAAATTAAAAATGTAAATAATGTGAGCCTATTGTTGAATTTGACAATGAAAATCCTAAAGTTTGAGTGGTTAGCAGATTTAGACAAATAACTCAAAAGGAATTCTGGATGTTTCGTAGAAATAAACTTTTGTCTTGATTGCATGAAGCAATTAAAAATACAGTTGGTTAAATTTAAGCTTTTCAAAATGTATGAATGCAATCTTCACTTGTAAAATGGAATAACCTACAATGCCAAGCCTGGTGCAGAAAGCTAATTTAAACCAGTAACTTTAATAAAAGTGACAAAGTTGCATTTTAGAAAAATAACTTTGCATCATCTGCTTGAAGCCACTGGAAACGTGCACAGTTAAAATACCAAAACTGATTGTCAGTTACAAGAATTACAATTAGTTACAAATAATAGGCAAGGTAGAACAGCATTTGTTTATTTAGTTTTAATAGATAATTTAATCAAACGGAATAAACAAACCGATTAAAACAAAACGACTTTACATCTACATTTAAAACTATTTAGTCTCAATACTAACCAAATACTGTTTTTTTATAAAAATGAGTCTGCTTTACTTTGAAGACTTTTTAAATAGACTCCAGATATAAAAATGAAATATTTTACCAGTAAAGCTTCGAAATTCACAGAAATCAGTTAGGTTAACCTCAAAAGATTCTTGAAATGTCGAAATAAAAAATTATCACATTTTCATTTTTCATTACAAATATCCATTCTTCAAACTCCACACAGTGGATACATCCAGTTCTACAAACACTATGCGTTAAATACAGGATTGGTCTGAGGAGAAAACAGTGATTTTAAAGTTGCAACATGATTTTTGGAGTCCTGTCTCATTGCTGCTGCTTTTGGTAAAGTAAGGAAGCCGTGCGCAGGAAAAAAATAAAAGTAAACTGTGCCCGTTTGGAGTTAGCGTTTCCGTGCAGTAGGGTTTTTGAAATTAACAAGGAGTAAAACGTCACTGCTCAATGTTGTATGTCAGTTTTTTTCTGTCTTTTTTTGGTTGTGCAAGAGGAGAATATTACAAAACGTCCGTGTACATCTCCAGATGGAGACAGGCGCTCGTTTTCTCTACCAACGCCGTCTGCGGATTGTTGCAGTGTGTTCAGTCCAGGTCTATGGAGATACAGCGGCACTGCTTGACGCGCTGGATGCGCTTCTTCTTGGTGGGAGGCTGCTGGTCCGGACAGTTCAAGGTAAAAGTCATGGTGGTGAACCGCTTTGGTTTGCAAAACGAGCAGGACTGGAAGGCGCCCTCCTCCCTGCGGATGTGCCTGGGGATGTAGAAGGAGTTGCACTGTCCGTAGCAGAAGCGGTTGATGATGGTGCGGCTGACACAGCCCTCCTCATGGATCGTCTGCTTGAGAGGCTGCGTTTTGCACCAGTCCCGTTTCAAATACTGGCGCTCCGTCACATGCAGAGCCTCCTGGCTGGACTCCAGCACCTCGTCGGCTGGTGAGGTTGAGCCCGGCCTCTGACGGGACCTGGATCCCGACTGTGGGGGCTGCGGTTGCTGCTCCGATTCGTTTGGGTTATTTTTGTCAGGATGAGGAATGGCCCCTTGCGAGGCTCGGTTTCTTTTTGAATCCGCGGGAGATGACAGCAGTCCGATGATGAAAACCATACTGCACAGAGTGTGCGCTGAGACGGCCATCCCTAGAGAGGATAAAAAATAATCACGTTTTTATCTTTGGGAGAGTTTAGCACAAACCTCAAGGTTTTTACGCAGCGTAAATACGCACGGATATAACTTTTTGTGTTTGAAAGTGCATAAGAATAATCTTCTTACACATAAATGTCTATTGAGTTAGCCAACCTAAATGCAATCCCCTGACCCGTTATCAACCCAAGTATTCAGCAAACGTCTACTAATCTAAATGGTAGAGGTAGGCGGTAGTGGCATACCTAGGCGATTCTCCAAATTCTTCAAGAGGGATGATGCGATCCTGTGAGCCTTTCGCCTTTCTTGCACCTACAGCGGTCGCCTGGACTCTGATGGCACTCTGGATAACTGGGAGACAACGCGCTCCATAGACGGGGGCCAACGTGGGGGTTTAATACAAATTGCTTCAGCGCCGGACTGTCTCCCTTTTAAATGTCTGCCAGCTGAGATGTGCACAACAGTTATTGGCTAAGCGAGATGTGAAGAAAATTAAGTCAATCCGCCCCCTCAACACTTCCCTGAACCCGCTTCAAGAGAACAGACAACCGAGGGGTACCGAGGACAGGCAGGGAGGAGGATGAAGAGGAGGAGCAGAAATAAAGTATGCTGAAGTGGAAAAAGTGAAAGGGGTCTTCATTTGATAAACCATTATTGTGACATGCAGTAAGTTCCTATACTTGGTCTCTGGGCCTACGTTTCACCGCACCTGTAATTCTATAGCTGAAAATCCCTAAATTCTAAATAATTTTTCTAGAGTCCTTAAATGGTGAAAAATGACTAAAATTGAATGATTTAGTCATCATTATTAGTATGTGTATTCTTACCACTTCAATGTTGCTTAGTAAATTATATATTTTTAAATAGAATTGAATCCAATTATTAGTGTCATCTTCTAGGGTTGTTCTGTAGTTATTGCAATAAGGGTCAAACAGTTGTCAAAAACTGATCTTAACAAATACAAAGGGAACCAAAATTTTAACACAAACTATAATAAATCAGAAATTAGTGTATATAAAAGTGAGAATTTTATTTTCACATATGTAGAAAAATGATTAAATAGGCTGATGTAATTTAGTCACTGTAAGTTTCAAGATTTCATATTGAATCAAGGCGACAAGTGAACTAGACTATTAAGTTTAGTCAAGTAGCCTAATATTTTAGATTGTGTTCTAGGTAACAGAACAGTCCATAGTTAGAGGTAGACCCTATTCTGTTTTCTATAAGATTGAAGCATGTTAAAAAAAAAGTCCAATGACATCAACAATTCTTAAACAGTGATGAAATTACAGCTGGTGTTGGACTTTTTGAGGCTAATTATTTGCAAGGTAATACAGTGTTTCTTTATAATTGTCAAATACAAATGGCCAGTCTAGATTTTGCTGTTTTTACAGTGGTCAGACTTTAAACACAGAAATATTCAAGGGAATTAAGAAATAATGGAAAGACTGGAACACAGGGACTTCAGGAAAGAACGAGGGATGGATTGAAGAAAAGACTGAAATAGAACATATTTAAGCAAAGATTCAAAAGGATGAAAGGATAGGCGGATGCATGGAGTAGGCAAGAAAAAATGAAGAGAGGACAAGTCAATTCAACATTTAGATGGTATGACAGGGAATTAAATAGACAATACAGTCTGGAAATACAAATATTTCCCACTCTTAATCTAATACTTATCCAGCCCTGGAAAATATTTAATGAAATCCGATACTTTATGTAGGAACCCTCTAATTATATTTGCTATGAATAGCAGACAACAGCGAACCAGAAAAATGTGCTGGTTGCTGTTTCACCTATCTGGGAAAACCAAACTTTTTGGGAATGTCAAAATAAATGTAAATACGTTCAAAGCGTAAAACACAGTTGCTAATTTCTTTCTTTCTTTTTTACTTTAAAACAGATTCAGGTCCAGAGTAGACTACTGGATGTGTAAAATATCCAAGGAAGCCACATTAGATTTTGAGGTTTGGTGAGAAATTTCTCTTGAACTGCATCATTCAACCAATCATGCTGATCCAATGAATAAAGATCTTTTTGTTCACAGCAAATTTAATGGTGGTCCAGTTTCACTTTAGAAAACCAGTTGGGGTGATTTGGTCTGTGAACAGGGTGCTATTGATACCAGATAATAAAGCTTCGCTCTACATTTTCACACCTTACGAACATATTCATTTAAAAAAGATTGTACACTACATGTGCTGCACTGTGGTGCACGCTCTTACTAATTGTAGCATTTTTAAATATTTAGTCATGCAATGCTAATTAACTTGTTTTCATCCCTTTTCTTTTTGATTAATCTTAACAGTATTTCAGCTCCAAGTTTATAAACCATTGAGGCTCACTTTTACATGTTCAGTGAGAAAGCTACCAGCCACCAGAATGTATTCATTTGTAGTTACTTTGAAAATTTAGCAATGTTATGAAGATGTAGGACATATAGCACTGTGAGTGATTAATTTAAAGAAAAAAAATGTCTGAAGTTGAAATAAATTGTTTACTTTACTGGCTAGCAGTAAGTTTAATATTCAAGGGGGGCATATTTTTTTTATGTCAGGATTAGTGAGAACCCTCTGTCTTTCCAGAGCTTTGACTTCTATGGACCGCTCTGATTTAATGTAAAAATGAAGCATACAATAAACTTCATCCTTAAGCCAGTTATTGAGTGCCGGTGAGTGATGGTTTTCATTTTTGTTTACAATACCCAACCTGAAAATGTTCATGCCCTATTGTAATACTGTTTTCAAGACTGTAAAGTTGCTGCTACTTCAAACTCACAACATGTCCAATTCTCACCACGCAGTTCATATTTGATTTTCACAACCTGGCAACCATAAGAATCTCCTTCCCATATTAAATGCCTGCATTTGTAAATCGTTTAGTGAAGTTACTTTTTTTTTTAAAAAAAAAGTATTTTCAGAGAAGAAAAGCTAGTGGAACATCCCTCATCATAAAAACCCTTCATGCTTTATTAATCCAAACTAAACACACAAAGTGTTCTCCCATCACTGCAGCAACAGAAACTCTACCAGGAGACTATCCAAGTCTGATCCATCATGTTAAACACGAAAGGTATGCAAGCTTCTGTTAGACGGGGCAAAATAAATCTCCACAATCTTGTCAGATTAAAACATAATGCGTCAGATATGATTAAAATATTTTATGTAGCTCTTGATGCTTTATTTCAACTGCTCAGAATGTTGATATTACAGAGTCAGAGAAAAGTTTACGTTCTAACAAATCCTAGACTTCTTGTGACCCGAAAAGCATTTATCAAGACCAAAGAATATTTTAATAAATCTAAATAAAACCACTACTAAATGTCTTTAAATCAGGATGATAGTCAGAACTGAGGCTTGGATATTATTGAAGTGGAGAACTAACTACAGGACGCCCCCTTGTGGTTGAAGATTGACTTAATCCAATCACAAGAGGGATAAAGATTTCACTGCCAAATTCACAAAAGTATGAAGCCGTTTTTATTTGTCTGGAGCATTTCACAGTGCTGACAAAAAGCAAAGCAAAAAAAATTAAAAAGTAAAATAAAAATTGACCAAAGCATACAGATTTATAAACACTGATAGGCTTTTTATCCCTCTATAAATTCAACAAAACAAGGATTTCTTTCTCTTCTTTTTATGACAAGACAGTAAGAAAAGGATATATTCAACTATTTCTTTAGCTCCCTAAGAAACAAAGAGATCTTTCAAGGTTTTTAAATAAAAGCGTAACATCCATATCTCCATTCACACCACCAGCTATCAACATTTTACATAATTTACCCTGCACTTTGTGATCTAAACGCTTAACATGCAACCATACAGAGTGATATGTCAATATTTTACTTAAGGCATCTGAACGTCTCCCAATAGGCTCGTAAAACAACACAAACCTGCTGCAGCTAACATAAATTAGAGCTTAAGGTAAACATGTCGGAATGTTTAATGTCTTGGGGTAAAGAAACCCACATAGCAAAAAAAAGGGAAAAAAAGAAGAGAAAAAGGCAGTCTCCTACAAGTCGACAGGTTTTGTAGCAGACAGAAGTTGGTTATGGTTGAGAGGGTTTCTTGGAGAACCTCTGTAATGGCTCATGTTCTCTGCTGCAACCTGCTGCATAATGATTGGTTTCTGGGCAGCTGATGGATCAGACTCCACTTTGGGTTTTGGTTGAACTTTGTTGGTCATGTCACCCAAGGCACCGGGCTTGAGTTTTCGGGGCAAGGTGCTGAGTCTTTTTGGTGGGACAGGAGGGGCTTTCTTTGCGGGAGCCGTACTGTTGGAGCGCTCTACTTGTGGCCGGAGCTGTGGATGAGGCGAGAGACCGCTCTCTAGACTCACAGCCTTTGTCACATGGCCAGCCTGGTTAGCAGTGAGTTCTGGGATTTTATTGGGCTTCCTGCTCTCTCCCGTCAAAGAGTTGATCCTACGTACAGTCAGTCGCACAGGGGTACGCTGGAACTTCATGGGAGATTTTATTTGCTTGTTCGTTGAGCTTGAAGGAGAGTAAAGGGTGAGCTTGTTGAAGTGTTGAATGTGATCTAGAACCCGACGCTTTTGGGTCTGCCGGCCATCTGGTGAGAGAGCTGGCTGGTGTTTGACTTTAGCTCCACTCTCTGGGGAAATGTTCACCCCCTCATGTGACTTGCTTCCTAAAGTTTCAGTTTTGTTTGGCATATTGGGTTCATCATCGAGTTCAACACCCGGCTTGTAGGGAGTGGATTGGAGCCCAGAAAAGACAGCCAGTGAGAAATGAGCAGGACTCTGCATGTCCAAAGCATCAATAAGCCTGCTGCAGTTCATCTGCTGTGGAACTCTCTCAACTGACCCCAACATGGAATTGCTACAGCGACCAAAGGAAGAAGATAAACCTTTTTTGACTACTGGACTACAGTGTGGACTAGACTCAAACACACAACTATCAATATGCAAAGGAGTGAGCGCTTCAAAATTAAATTGACCAAAAGTAACCTTTTGTTCATCAGCCTGAGCTTGTGGGCAAAAGGTATTAATTTCAAAGGCTGAGGTTGGAGTACCAGGAACATTTGCTGATAATTTAATCCCACTTTCTCCAACTGAGCTGCAGAAGCCCTGTTTGGAAGCCCGGAGGTCACTCTCCGGCTCTCTGGCGTCACTCTGGATATTTACAGCTGGATCATTTTGTCTCAGCGGTTCAGAGACGAAGCGCATGCTTTCCAGGCTCTCTGAGCTAGAAGCACAGCACAGCTTCTTGGGAAGAATGTTTGCCGGTGACAGCTTGGAAGCAACGATCGCTGGCTCAGACAAGTAGCTGCCCTTGAGGGCAGTGGTCAATGGAGTGTCTGTGAAAGACCCTCTGTCCAAAGCTTGTGTTCCCACAGGAGTTTCCACAATCCATGAGGCCTGGTGGGCACTCGAATCACACTGGGGGGTCAGCAAGTTATCTTCTGACTTGCTGATGTATTTTGAGCCTGAAAAATAGAAGTAGAATTAATAGAATGTTACATTTAATGGACATTTTTAACAATACATTGCATGCTTTCTGGTACTTACTCTTGGATTCAGTTTTTCTGTCCAGATTTGATGGGGTAAAGTCCATCTCCTTGTTGAAAATGAAACCGCTGGTGCTCTCCTGAGTGGCAAGACGCAAGCCAATGGACCCAGACCCCTTCATCAGCACCACAAAGGAGAAATGAAAGATGAAAGAGCCTTCAAAGAGGGTTAAGCTAAAAGCTAGTGTTTTGTTAAAGAGACCCAAAAGAGGCTACCAAAGTTAAACATAATGTTAGAAAATAGCAGGTTTTAGGGTTAGTTCTTCAGAGGAAGACAGAAATCACAGACATCTGTATTGATTTGATTGGCTTTTTATTATTGTATGGTTCTTAATATACACAAAACTTTGCAACAATAGAATTGCACATAATATACAGCTCACCTAGAAAACCCAAGCAATTTTGAGTAATTTTTTCCCAACTCCGTTTCAAAACTCCCAGCAATATTTTTATTTACCGTAAGTCACATTTGTCCGTTGCATAAGTTCATAATGGTGAGCAGATTCATTCCAAGGAATGCCAGGTAACGAAAGGAAACCAGACACAAAGTAAAAAGTACGCACTGTTATTTTGTTGATATCAAAACCACAAATCTGAAGAACTAAACAATAGTGAGGAGAACGTGAAAAGAGGAAAACGAATATGAAGCAGCATCAATAAAGTCATTCACCCACTGTGAATGTTATAGAAGATGATTCATATACTTTTTTCTGCAAGTTACTCTTCAGAACATTTTAATAAGGTGCTAGCTGTAAACCGCAGTGCAGAGAATATGTGAAACAATTTTACAGCAATTTCACTGAGGGTGTAAAATTTTATTTTTTAAAAATAGGTAAGTGCAGGACACAGGGTGTGGCTGTTTCATGTAACTGGTCAAAATTTTTCAATAAAATTTGTAAATGCTAGAGTTCTAGTGGGGCGCCACACTTACAGAGTCTTTGTTGCTCCTCCCCAGATTGAAACGCAGGCGCAGAGATTTGAGTGGAGCTTCTTTTTTGGTGACTTTAGGAGAAAAGCAGCCAGCTCTTCCAGATTCAACCCTGAGAGGGAAACAGATTTAAACATCTGTGAGGAACATAAATTGGCCAGCTTAAATACAGAAACAAGAAAAATAGATTAGATCCATTTCCTGTTTACCCACTGCAGTTAAATGTAATTGATAAGGTTATTACATATAATTTCACAGAAATTTATATGATCTGCTTATCAAAAGAAATATATGCAAGATATTCAACAAGAACAACAAAAAAAAACAGCGGTAATGAACTTACAGACATAGAGAGAGAAATAGTTGCGGTAGGATAAATGGTAAAAGACAATTTGGATTTGATTTGTAAAATCTGTAAACTCAAGCTGGATGATTTAGGGTTATTTTCTTATTCAGTAGTACATGCACATTAGAGAGTTCAGCTGTAACAAAAAAAAAACCCAAAACAGACCTATAACCACTGCTACATCCAGACACATGTTTCCTACACAGGGAGAGATTAAACATCAGGGGGATGTTAGTTTTTTAGTCATTTATTAATAAATATATATATGGCACAGTTTGAACACAAGTGCACTGAGCTCAGCCTTGGTGTGTTTTTTTTCCTATTTTCCCCAGTAGAGGAAGTGGGGGGGACGTACTGGGAAAAAAACCAACTACAAACTACTTGTAATCAGTGCAAGTTGGTAAAAGCATAATAATGAATCCATTTCAAAATAAAGATGCAGACAAAGGAAACAGTTTTGTGACCTACCTGTTGACAATATGCCTGTGGCTAAATCGTTTACTCTTCCTTATTGTAGAGGTAGATGGTTGCCTTTTCGACCTCCCTGTCGACGAGAAGGTATTTTGGGAAGAATCCAGAACTCCTGAAGCACTGCAGGCTGGAAAGCATACAAGAAACATTTAATCTCAACTATAACTGACAGGTGCAGCAAAAGAGTTGAACAAGCTTTCAACAGTACCTGAACCAGGAGTGGAGGTCCCGTTGAACAAAGAGCTGGGGAGAAGTTCAAACCCAAGAGTCTTTTTGACAGATCTACGCTTCTTGTTTGAAAATCCGAATGAGTTACGAGGTTCCAGTGGAAGTTTTCTCTTTGAGGATGGTGTTGCTATCACAGGAGTTGTAGAAGAAAACACTGGAAAATAATGGAAAAACTTAAGATAAAGATGTCTTCAAATAAGAAGTTGCTGCAATAATAAAAAACAATAAATTATTTTGAACCAAAGCGAAGATGACCAGCCAGCAGACAATTGTAGGTGATTATATGCAAATATCACGAGCAGGCAAAAAATGCAAAGCCAGCAAGCCAGGCAATTCCAAAATCTTCAGATGATAGGTGCTACAGAAGGTGATTTGAAAAAGATTTTTGTGAGAAAAAAAAAACAAAGCATCATATTTCATGAAGGAAAAAACAAAACATTAATTCCACTTTCAAGAAGACAAAGGCTGCAATCTGATTTGCACAGGAGATAGATTATTTCAGCATCTCATGCTTTCTGTTGCAAATCTTATCTCGTGTGACAACTGTACCTACCAAGACCTTCGGTCTGGCTGATATTTGTGGGAGTTCTATTAGTTTTTATCTTATTCAGTGCACCACAGACCATATCTGAAACATGAGACAAACCCAGCCAAATAAACAGGATTTTCTTAGGAAAACACTGGCAGCTTTACACAATATGTTCTATATTAACAGTTCTTCTGACTCAGATCTCCAGAGTTTTCAGCCCATTTTAAGGTAATTTATAAAGCATACATATGAATTTATGAATTAAAGACATTAATTGATGCCTGGATGGACAAATGAATGAAGAAACAGGTGGACAGATAAGGAATGAAAATGAACGGATAGTTGAGCAGACACCAGAACTGTGGACAGGGACAATCGGACGCATACATACATGGATTGAGAAACAAATGGACAGGCAGCAAATGAAAGCATAGACAAATGGGCGGACAAAAGGATGAACAGATGTATAGAAAAACAAGAGGATGGACAGATGGACAAAAGAACTGAGGGACAAACAGGAGGACAGATAGTTGACAGACAAAAAGATAAACTGAAAGATAAATGGATGGATTCATAGAACTTTTAGATGTTGGGATATGGACTAAAGTCTGCAAATAAAATATATTTTTTAGATCCATTTCCTTTCTATCATAATAATGCAGACCCAGAAAATATAAAAATCAAATATAATTTTCCAGAATTTTCTAGACAAGATAAGAATCCTATTAACACCCAATTATGGTCAACTAGAGTTTAAAGCTACATTTCAGTTGTTGGTTTTCCCTGAGTATTTCAAGTTCTCATTTAAAGATGCCCATAATACAACTTTAACTAAGAGTTTTACCTCCAAAGCTGCGTCTGTTTTTCTTCTTCATCCCTGAGTTTAAGTTCACTTCTTCTAGTTCTTCCTGAGAGGGCGATCGAGCCCCTGGCTCACAACCCATCATGGCAGGAACTTTCTCTTGAAGAAACTGAGGTAGGACACCTGAAGTACACAAGTTAAGTATTTAATATGAGAAAACAAATTCTACAGCTAAGAGAGGAAGTTCAGGCATAGTGTCTCAAGTCATACCGAAGTTTTGGGCATTCTCTATAAAGCAGTGCACAATGGCTGCCTGTAATTTAAGGCGCTTCTCCGTGTTGGCGTTCATCTTCTCTGTTCCGTCTCCAGAGTGAAGGAGGTTTGGGGCCAGAATCACAGATAAGTTACCGCTATCCATTTTATTCTCTGCACTTCTACAATCCGAAAAGAAAATAGAATACATTTCTGAATGTCCTTTTCTTCTAAAAATATCTGCATCAAGACACATAACTTCCACTGAAGATGAGAGGAAAACTGTATAAACAAACTTCAGCTATAAGTAGTTACAATACCTCTGGGATACACTGTGAAGGAAGTCGAAAAAGTGACGCAGTACACAAATGTTTTTGTCTGGTATCACACAAGACAGCAGCATGGTGGCAGAGGTTCTCTCCTCCGCAGAGGGCAGCTGCTGGACCTTGAGAAAGGCATCCTGCAGCTCTGTGGGCAGAATGGGCTCTGGGAGCTCCCTGAAGAACTGCTTCACCAAACCTGCGACATCACAGGGACGAGCTGTTGGCAGACACTCTTCTCCTGCATCGAGTTTAGCCTGGAGAAACAAACATATTTTTGTTGTGAAATGCAGTTCCCAAAGAATTTGCAAAAGAAAACAAGGCCAGCCATGGCTAACACTCACCCTGAGTTCTTTCAGGCGTACAACAGAACCCGATTTTCTGAACAGACCTTCTGTTTCAACATGTGCAAGCAGTTTCATGCAAGCATCAACCAGAAAGCTGCAAAGATGGTGAACATTTTTTTGTAAAATACTTGCATAACAGCAAGTTCCAACATGCAAAAAGCAAGTAGAATTCAAATATAATTAGTGAGCTTTCTTACCTTGGCACACGTCCACATTCCATATTGTAGCAAGGCAAGCTGTCCAGCGGTACACCAAAAACTTTTTGCTTTGGAAATTATTAAAAGACATAATAATAATTATTATTTATCCAGTTCTTAGATTTAAATAAAAAATGGTTTCATCAACATTAATACATAGCTTCAGACAAATTAGAAACTCTGGCAACTTCTTTGCTGTCTGATTAGAAAGACTTTGGAAAAGTATGACTGAAAATATTTGCAATTTCCACTTCCCAAATGCCTGACCAGCTTGTGATTCTTACCATAGTTAATAATTCAGTCCTCAACAGCTTTCTGATTAAACTACTGACTGCTTGAAATAGTCAAAGCAGCTTTTGCCTATTTGTATTATAAAATGCTGAACAAAATGCTGAAATGTCACGATCCTCACTTCTTTTTTAAGCTGCTGATTCTGCATCTTAGGGACATTTTGTAAATTTTAACAGGCGTTGCAAAAGTGTTGCAACCCTGAAAGTCAGTTTCGAAAAAGTAGGTCATGTGGTAATGACTATTCCGTTTTTATAAATGTGTATCCGAATTTTCAATTTGAAAATCCGTGTCGGGTTGTTGCTAAATTTAGATTTATATTGCTGGCTACTGTGCAAATAATCAGAGGCAGAGCCACACAAAGAATCAACAGTGACTGACGTAAGAAAACATTTGCTTGTCTCAACTGCAAACAAAGGAATAATGAAAGCTGATGGTGGAGTTTTGTTCATTCTTGATCTAAAGTTACCATAATTGTTTTATCAAGTGGGAAAAATCTACAGCTACTGCAAGCACAAGACAAATATGGTAATGTTGATTAAATGTCTTTAAACTTACCAAATGGGTGGCTGTTAACTTGCAGCTGGTTGCTTTGTTTTTGTTCCAGTTCTTTATCTTTATTCCATAAACGGTGCGAAGGTGCTGAACAGCCGCTAAACGCATCACATTTTTCTCCATGACGTTCATGTTTTAAAGTAATTCCTTCGAAGAATTGCACTATTAATGATCTCTGATACTATTCCCTTTCACCACCATTAATGAACAAGGTACACGGGAAACAGTCCTGCCTAAAACCCAGCTCTTTCTAATTCTATCACTTTTCTCAAATCTCTAAATCATTTTCTCGAGGCACCTATTAATACTACTAACGGTCTTACAGTTCAACGAGACAAAAGCGTCACTGTCCAGGTATCACGACAGTGAATTATACATAGTAAGCAGCCTCTCTCGTGTATACGTTGCGGTCATCAAGTTAGCAAGCAAACGTTAGCTACACAGCTTAGCAGTCATGTTAGTTTGTAAACAAACGAAAAAACGAAAGAGTTTCTCGTTTCCATCCGACCTCAAGTTGTCCACTATGTTTTCTCAATCAATAAGCGAAGTACATTCCACTTATTTAGGCCTTCCACAAGTTTACTGCATGATGCTATCGTCCTCTCAACAATCGGTTGTGAAGCTGGCTACCTATTTCCGGAGTACTTTCAAACAGCGGCGCTCCCTGTGCTCTATTTTCTGATTGGACGGACACGATTCGAATAACATTTGCCTCGGGGTGTGTGTTTTATTACCCAGCGTCTCCCGGCCTGGGCGGTGCACGAGGACAGTTCTGCTAGAGCAGTTACTCCGGTTTACTGTGTAACTCAAACAAGGTACAATTTTTACACGGAACTAAAATTTGTTGATCAAAATATCCATCAAGACCTGGATTTCAATGCCTTACTAGCTTGTTTTTACATGTACGTACCCACATTAAAGAGCTTAGGTCAAATGATAAGCGTGAACAAACCATAATCACCTTTGAAACACTTTCCCAAAACTGAATGTTATATATTTTGTTGTTATACATATTTCTGTTTTCTATTAATAAACCAATAACAAAATAATACAAAATGATAAATGATCCAGGAACTGACATAGAAAATTGATTTATATTATTTAGGGACTAATTTAAAAAAGTCAAAGCTAATTTGAGGCCTTTCATTTCTAAAGGCTTAAGAAGTTAAAGAGGATTCAAAGGACAGATAGACATCAGTGTCAAAAACATGGCGGCCAACTCCTCACCACTTCCGTTCTACCATCACTCTGCATTAATATTAAATTAAAAAAATACTAACAGATAGCATCCTGCTGGTCCATACAACTTGGTAGTCCTCCAAATACCAGTAAGATATAAGAACATTTGTGTCTGTAACCTGAAATAAAATACACAAAAACATTCATGTGGAATAAAAAGTTTTGTGAACCACTGTGTGCATCAGCAAAAAAGGTCAGACTAGGCCTGATCCATTATTGTGTTTTGTTTCATGTTGGATTCTTGGCTAGTAATTGCATTGTTCAGGTACTTTTTCAAAGGCTTATCTTTATTACAACGATGCATAAACAGGTATATACAACACAAAGATGTACAAGTGTATGAATGGAAACAGGTGACTACTGGTTTAGAAGCATTTCCTGTGGACAATAGAGGGGCCGGCTTCATCGTATTCCTGTTTGCTGATCCACATCTGCTGGAAAGTGGATAAGGAAGCCAGGATGGAGCCACCAATCCACACAGAGTACTTCCTCTCAGGTGGAGCAATGATCTAGATAGGATGTAAGCAGGTTTTGATTTTTATGAAAGGTGAAATTCCACTATCAGAGTTTGGTAACTTGTAAACCTTTATATTTCTCACCTTGATCTTCATGGTGCTTGGGGCCAGGGCTGTGATCTCCTTCTGCATACGGTCAGCAATACCAGGATACATTGTAGTACCACCAGATAGCACATTGTTGGCGTACAGATCCTTACGGATGTCAATGTCACATTTCATGATGCTGTTGTATGCAGTTTCATGAATTCCAGCAGACTCCATACCTATTGGAAAACAAGCAGAATTTAATAAATTACTAAGGAAAATACTAGATTGAAGTAAAAAGTATCTACCAGGTGCATGTAAACTCACCAATAAAAGAAGGCTGGAAGAGTGTCTCTGGGCAACGGAAACGTTCATTACCAATGGTAATGACCTGACCATCGGGCAGTTCATAGCTTTTTTCCAGCGAGGAAGAGGAGGCAGCAGTGGCCATCTCATTTTCAAAGTCAAGAGCCACATAGCACAACTTCTCCTTAATGTCTCTCACAATCTCACGCTCAGCTAAGAGGTAAAAAGTTTGAGCAGTGAGGAAAAGACAGTCAGCCTCTCTAACAAATGCATAAAACAAAGCCTGATATCCCCCTACCAGTTGTGACAAAGGAGTAGCCACGCTCAGTCAGGATCTTCATCAGGTAGTCAGTCAAGTCACGACCAGCCAGATCAAGACGCATTATGGCATGTGGCAAAGCATAGCCCTCATAGATTGGGACGTTGTGGGTAACACCGTCACCAGAGTCCAGTACGATACCTTAAAGCAAGACCAGAAAAGCAAGAATTAGTGAAGCATGAATACTTGCAAGGATGATGGCAGTAAATTGTAGTTTTAATCAAGTACAACTCACACCATAAAGAAATTCTTGAAAATGAGAAAAAAATTACTGACCAGTGGTACGACCCGAAGCATACAAGGATAGCACAGCCTGGATAGCCACATACATGGCAGGAACATTGAAGGTCTCAAACATAATCTGAAAAGAAAAAATGATCAGAATAAAAAGAAGTCTCAACTTGAGGAATGTTGTGACCGAAATGTTTGGACAAAACTCTAATCACCTGAGTCATCTTCTCCCTGTTGGCCTTGGGGTTCAGCGGGGCCTCAGTGAGGAGGGTAGGGTGTTCCTCTGGAGCTACACGCAGTTCATTGTAAAAAGTGTGATGCCAGATCTGACAGAAAGAAAAAAAAGCAGCTGACAGGAAGTCAGGTACAACTGCTGGCTGGATAAACACCAGACTGCGAGGATAAAGTGAAATCTAAAAAAAAAAAGCCACTTGTAATTGTGTTAGATGAGGTTGTAAATTCTAAAGACTGTAGAATCTCAGCTGTTGTGAAGGATTTAAGAAAGTCTCTTTGTTAACACACACACACCTTCTCCATGTCATCCCAGTTGGTGATGATACCATGTTCAATTGGGTACTTCAGAGTCAGAATACCCCTTTTGCTCTGGGCCTCATCGCCCACATAGCTGTCCTTCTGACCCATGCCCACCATCACACCCTGAGAGGAAAGAAGAGATATGTTTTCACAATCATCTTCCAAGAATAGATTTTTGATTAATGATTTTTTTTCAAGATGCCCTTTATCTTCACTCTACCTGGTGGCGGGGTCTTCCAACGATGGAAGGGAAGACAGCTCTGGGAGCATCGTCTCCAGCGAATCCAGCCTTAACCAAGCCAGAGCCATTGTCGCACACAAGTGCAGTAGTCTCATCATCGTCGCACATGATTACAGCTTATCTGGTGGTCTATAATTCAAGTATGAAAGATTGAAACAAAATTTAAGGGGATATTAAAAACCAAGCTGTTTCTATTTTATTAATATCATTGAGAAGAATTTGTCTAGTGCTGAAGTGTACCTTCATGCAGATAAAACTACTATTCCCATTCACATACATACTCTGCATGTATGCGAATGGGAATGGTTATGGGGATGTACTGCAAATCTGACACTTTGCTTTTATGTATTTTTCTGTTTTTATGTATTTATTCATGGTCACTGTCCTTTTGGATGGGCTTTTTATTGTTGTATTGCAGTTTTGCCCCTGCTTCCAAGATAAAGTTCTCCTATGGGAGACTAATAAAATTATCTTATCTTATCTTATCTTATCTAAGGCAGACAGCTAATGAGCATTTGAGTGAATAAATGTTCCATAAAATCCCATTATCCCAAGAAAACTCCCCCAGTACAGTAAGCAACAGAACCCACAATACTGTTTGAATAAGGTGCACCTTAAAAAAAATCTATAGCATGTGCAATCAATAACAGTTGTTATATTTATTATTTATTGACTGTGCCTGAAGATGTAATAATGCCAGATGTAAGCTATGATACCTGCCAGGGCAATCTAATAACTGCAAGGTGTTAATAATAGCTAACACAACTCACATCAACAGAAGCTACCAATGAAGTGTTAATTAATGTGCTATTTTAGAACTAGATTTGTCATGAACCTCTGATAGCATATATCTCCAGCCACAATAATCTCTGGAAGCTGCTCAGGTTGCACCAAAGAGGGGCATAAAAGAGAGACCTGAGGTCTATTTTAGGTTCTGTACCCCCCCACCCCCTACACTGTGCTAAATGGAGTGAAACAAGTGACACATGGATCTCCAGCTATGCCAGATCAGAAGTGGCTGGACTGTGATACTTTTGTCTTACTGCTTCACAACATGCCTCAGATGCCCATTATCTCATTCACTTGAACCTTGAGATAATTCCTGATTATCCTCATATATTCTGCACTATTCCAGGAATTTTTACTACACGAAGTTAGTGTTTACTTTCAAAATTTTAATATAAATTTTAATAAAAGAAAATAGCCTAAGGTATTTCAGCATCACTTTGTAATTCACCCCTAATAACCAGGACTTTTAGTTTTAAATATATCTGCAATTCATTTCATTATTCATGAAGTCAATCATTACCTAATTATTTATTCAAACCTATAGAAGTGGACTTACAATAAAAACATCAGAAGCTACTTACAATTATTGTTTGAGAATCAGAGACAGTGTGTGCCATGTACTTACCAAGGTGCACTGGCAGACAGATGCTTCCACTGGGACGAGGTTTCATGGTATGGAGTATCCCTTATATAGCCCCCACAGTGGATCCAGGAATCAAGGGGGGTTGTACCCAGGCTTTAGACAAGCCCAAATAAGAACTTCCAGCACACCAGCAAGCCTCAGGAAAAGTGTCTTTAACTTATATGGATAGGCTTTCCTGTTCATAATAAAATCACAGAACCACTGGAATGTCTTAAAAAATTAAAATGTGAAAAGAGTTAGAAGTCAATGGATTGCTATGTGACACACTTTAAAAATCAATCAAGTGACTTTGAGCTTTGGTCTAATTGTAGATGTCTTGTTATTATTTAAATAACATAATTGACCTATTTAATAATCATATTTTAATTGCTATTTCAGTGTGCATAAGGCACAACGCTTATATGTATCATGTATAACACCACAAAAAGCCCACTAATCAGACTCAGTAAATGCACCGTCACTGGTGTCTTGATAAGGCAATGCAGAACATTGTATATGTCTGTAAATCATCCTGCCGGTGTGTGCACTCAACCTTCTCAGTGTGTGGAACAGCTGATGGTAACACCAGCTGGGCTCTGAGTGTCTTATCTGACCAAGTGGGGCTCATTTCTGATTGGCTCAGATGTTTCCTTGTAGGGTGATTGGAAGTGCCAGAGTCATCTATGAGCAGACAGCGAGTTTGAAAAGAGCAGCTCCATATTTGTGAAACCCACAAGTTGAAAAATATTTTTGTGGTGTGTTCAGTGCCATATGAGGAAATATTGTCACTTGCAGGAAATATGCTAATATTTGAGTTCTTAGTTAGAATACCATTATTCCATGGGCAAATGTTATAAAATATAGTAATTTATAATTGTTGCACAATTTCAGACTTGTGAAAGAAAGCATAGCATGTAAAATGTTAAGTTGTATCACAACTAAAGGAATGAAAGAGCATTCCTTTGTGCCACACTACTCACCATACACTATTTTTAACTTCTTGTCTGCAGATAGGAGCAGGATGCTGCAAATTTTTACAAACTGTTTAAATTGCAATAGAAATAGCATAGCAAAGAACTTGTGGTAAATTTGTCTTTTCTGTGGAGGGATTTACTGACTTGAACTACAGAGGTTTGGAATAATAAATAATTTAAAAAAATAAACAAGAATACCTCAAAAATATTTTGCGAAGGCACGTGACTATGTTTTGATACCACCTCTTACATTAAATGAGTTTAATAACTCTATCATATCAATGTTTAGCAAGCTAGCTTTCTATTTAAAATAGACTTAAATATATAATTTATACTGTTTTATGTTGAGTTTCTCTATGTAGAAAAAAAACAACTAATAAAAACATTCATAGTATACTGACACAAAAAAGTTACTAATGCAACCACTGCACACAGAAAAATGAACTACAACAAAGGTTAAAAAAGACATGGTGCAGTTATAACATAACAGCTGCAAATCTCACATATACCCACTTCAAAAATTCAAATGCATTAAAATGAGCTGATCTTATTATGTAGCATTGGGAAACTGGTATCAATACACAGCAGTATGTAAAAAAGAGCCTATTTAAGTGATATCAAGAGTTTCCAGCAGAGGACAATGAGAGGACCTGGATCCATTAAAATGTGTAACTGCTACACAAATTATAATCATCACATTATTGCACTTTTTAAATATGAAGAAGTTAACTTGCTAGACAATGTAAAAAAAAGGTAACTTTTGTCATTAATGGAAAGCAGAGTTTTTTAATCTCTCGGATTGCACAGCATAGCATAATATAGCATAGTATAGCATAGAAAGTGCACCCTTTTATCAGTGTTTCTGTTTCTTTTTTTGTGTGTGCCTGTTCACACCTAGTTGGTCGTAGCAGATGGCTGCTTCCACTGAGCCTGTTTCTGCTCAAGGTTTCTTCCTGTTACAGGGAATTTTCTTTTCCATGGTGGTTACATGCATGCTTGGTATGAGGAACTGCTGCAAAGTCACAGTATGAGTTAATGTTTACTGTCACTACATACTCGTCCAGGGATGAATGTTTAAAGTCAATGACTTTAAGCACTCTGTAGGTTTTCTAAGACAGAAAACATTTTTTTAACCTGAAGTCTGAAAAATAATGATAACTTGACTGTATTGTTTAATAACTAGGATCAATTGACTTTGTTTTTGTATATAAAGTATCCGGAGATGACATGGTTGTGAATTGGTTCTACATGCATAAACTTCATTGAACTTAACTGAATTGAACTGAATGACCTGGATAACACAGAATTTAAACAAACATATGTTTTATCTATTTTGTGCTTTTACATTCTTTACACCAATTTGTTGAATATCTAAATGAAACTGTCTTGTTTTGATGTGTCCTAATAATTATTTAGTGAAATTACAATAAGTTAGTTTTATTTCATGCATATAAATTAACTCAATGGAAAAACTCTCAGCATCAGAACCGAGTCATCACCGCCCTCTAGAGGTTATTTTTGTAAACGCCACGTGGTGACGTTTCACATGCGACACACATCTCGCAACAGGCATGCGCGAGCTGCAACGTTGTTATGGTCGCTCGTGGATAGTTTTAAACTGCAAATTAAAGAGTAACGCAACTTAATTTCAATACTTTGTGCGTGTTAAGCTCTGAAGTTTGAGCTTACAGGGTGTCGGAGAGCTGGAGGGCTTGCGGAGGGCATCTCGGTAGCAGCAGCGCTTCCTCTTTCTGACGCCTGGAAGTGAGCGAGGACTAGGGGGACTGCCATGTAGTTGTAGAGGCAGAAGAATGAGTAGTCAGCACACTCCTACAGATGGGACAGAAGACTACACAGTACAGCAGGAACATGAACTAGAAGCAATTGCTTCCATCTTTGGAGATGATTTCCAGGATTTGCGAAATCAGGATCCCTGGAAGGTAACTCTGATACCTGCATTAATTGTAGCTCACAATGATCACGATAATGACTAAAACTTGAGATTAAACTTCTTTTAGGTTTAGTAGCCAACAGTATAATGCCTAATTTCAACTGTAAATCAAATTTGACTTGATTTTCAGGTTAGAAGGCCTCCAGAGATGCACCTCTGCCTGCGGCCCAGTGGGCTGAATAATGGGCAGGAGTGTTACGTGACCGTGGACCTGCTGGTGAAATGCCCTCCCACGTACCCGGACGCGTGAGTACAATCCCGAACTGCTTTTCAGCCTTTTGCTACAAGATGTTCATCAGTTTTGTGAAAACTACCTAAAAATGTGCAATTCTGAGTGTGAATAAGTAATGGGACCTTTGTGAGAACCCTCAGTGTGGGACATGACAGTAACAGAAGCAATTCTAGTGCTTTTAATAATGGAAGTTCAGATATTTCTAAAATAAAACCAGTAGGCTAAAATTAAACCAGTAAACAAAAACACAATTATTGCAAACAATATTTATCTTTACACATATTAGCAAAAACTTCAGCAAAGATTTTTTATTTTTAAGTGGATATTTTAATCCACCTCTAGTATTAAAGCAAGTTATCTAGATTTTATCCTCATGGACTTGCATGAGAGAACAGAATTAGAGATCTCTTAGGGAACAGTGAGCTTCCCATGTGCCTGCTTGTGATTTGCCTCAAAGAATTACAAAGATCCGTTGTAGAGGTTGCATCATTAAATGATAAAAATATCATGGGACACCAACAGACCTCCAGAGCTGGAGCTGAAGAATGCCAAAGGCCTTTCAAATGAGAACCTCCAGAATCTCCAGAGTGAACTAACCAAGCTGGCAGCGGCACGATGCGGGGAGGTGAGGATAAACCACACAGTTACATATGGTGCACCAATTTCTGGTCATTAACTTCTCTCCTTCTGCCAGGTGATGATTTACGAGCTAGCAGACTACATCCAAGGCTTCCTGAGTGAGCACAACAAGCCCCCGCCGCGGTCCTTTCATGAAGAGATGCTGAAGAACCAGAGGAGGCAGGAGGAGAAAAGGGCCCTGGAGGAAAAACAGAGGATGGACCAGCAGCGCAAGCAGGAAGAGGAAATGGTGAGGAGACATTCTTACTTTGTTGCTGTTATGTAAAGTGATGCTCTAATGTGATTCATCTGGTGTTTTTTGTTTTAGTAAAAGCAAAATATTAAGCTTTAAAAATTTGTTTTATTCATTTCTTCCCTTGTTTTAAGTTGGCTTTTCTGTGCATTTCAATCAAAACCATTAAGCACTTGTCCCCTGAATAGGAGCCATAAAATCTGAATCTGGCTGCATATTTAAGATATTATACTTTATTTATAGTATTTTATATCCATTATATTGAGTGTTTCATATTTATCTTCGTAGAAAAAAGAGATCATGGCTGTAATCCAAAAGAGAGAAGTGGAGAAGCGAGAGGAAAAGAAAAGAAAAGAGATGGCCAAACAGGTATTTATCAGTTATTGTCATAGAAACACAGTAAAACATGAAGATCTTGCATCACAAAATCTTATAAAACATACAAGAATAGAAGCTTTCACATACTTAAAAAACTTCTTCACTTCATTGTTGCTTGCAAGACAGACAAATATATCAGTTAGCTTTTATAGACATCAAAAATATGAACAATCATGATATAGAGAGTAAAGGAGCACTATTAATTGATTTTATCAAGCAATGCATAGCATGTTTGTTAATGTCAGCTTACTATACTTGTGTTAGTCTACAAAAACTACATCTCGTTGCTTGTACTTGTGACAGTGCAATGACAATAAAGTTGAATTCTATTCTATTCTAAAAAGCATGAAAGTAAATAGGTGAGATATTCTCTTAAAAAATCTAAAAATATTACTGATCATCCCTAATAGTTCTTTTTTTTTAATTTACAGGAGCGACTTGAGAGCATGGAGCAAACTTCGTCTGTGTTGGGGAATCCACCCAGCCCCAGTGGACTAACTACTGAACTGACTGAAGCCAAGAAAGCTGTTATTAACCGTCGTCGCACTACCTCTAATACACGCCACAGGTATGCCACCCTCACAAACACTGCCATATCCTCAACATTACTGCAGTAATGCCTGAATTATGTTTATTTCTAGACGCGACACAGTGAATGAAGACAACCACCGCACACAGGAGCTGCTTCACTTCAGCAGCAGCGTTTTTGGAGAACTTGCTGTCCACAAAGGGAAAATGTTAGGTGAGACCTGGCAGACTTGGTACAAGACCTTTCTTCTATTTTGTAAATATTGCCTATTAGTCACGAGAGAATCTGAGTGTTTGTTTCTGACAGGTGAGAGCGAACGACTTGGACGGAGTGTTTACTGCGGTTTTGAAGCGAACTCTGGAGAATTTTCTGTGATCTATGAGTGGTCACTGCGCTGGAGCAAGAAGATGGGCAAATTCTTCACCAGCCAGGAGAAAGGAAAACTTGAGGGCTGTAAAAAGCAGGCAAGTAGCTGCTTTTGTTTTTGGTGTGTTGTGTTTTAATTTCCTGTTTAAGTACTTTGCAATTTTTATCTTGAAAGGTGAAAATAATCAAAATAATTTGTATGGATGTCCTGATCAAGACGTTCGGTCCTAGATTCTAGATATTTGTTGATACAGAGTCCTGAGTCAAACACATTTGAGTTTATAAAATCAGTGTCACATACAGTATTTGTTTGTAAAATCAACTCTTTTACATTTCATCAGTGTTACTTGGTTTAGATTAGTGTTATGATTGTTATCACTTCCACCTCTTCTTAATGGCAATAAAGAGTTTGTTTAAATGATGGTATGAAGTCGGCTTTAATGTAAATCTTTAAAGTTGTTCTTGTTACAACTCCACTTTTGTCCCACTGACACCATCGCCACCGTCGAACTAAAATACAACATAAACTTAAATGAGATGGTGTCATGAGTACAATAACGGCATAAAAACTTATACAAAAACATGTAAACATACCTCGCTGGCTGACCCTTCTTTCAAGGTAGAAATGAGGTTATTCTATAAATTCTATAAACTTAAATAACTTTTCTACAGCCACTTGCTATAGTCATGCTTCCATACTCCATGCATTTTTTCCTGACGCCCCAGCAAATATGCTGGGTTCCACTTTCTACTTAAACCTTTCAAAATAAATGTCATAACAAAAAATATGGTTGATGTTCAGGATGTCCCAGTGTCAGAAATTTTGTTCCAACTAGAGTCTCTGCAGATCACAGGATTCTTGTGATGTCTGGAAAATATATATTCTAAGATGTTATTCCCCATTCCAATTGTTTAAATGGTGTTTCATTGCTTTTTTTTATTTGTGTCCTTCATTCTTCCTTCCTTACCTGTCACCTCAGGCCCCATTCTTCTTGACTTTTATCCCTTCTTCTTTGAGTTTTTTCTGTGTGTCCGTCATTTATCCCTTCCTACCTTCTGTCCTTACTTTCTTTACTCCGTATTGTGTCCACCTTTTCTTATCCTTTATTTATTCCCTTTTTTCCTTTTATCTTTTCCGTTCTTTTTTATTTCTTTCCTTCCTTGTTCTTGTCCTTTCTTATCCTAAATAAATGTTCTCTTTCTTTCTTCTCTGGAAATTTGAATTGGTATGGAAAGCTCTCATGAAAATGTCCAGGAACCCTGGAAATAGCCTCAGACTGCTGGTCCAACTTGGGTTAGCTTAAAACTTTTAACCATAAACCTTTTTTTGTTAAATTTCTTGCAGATTCATGCTGCAGAGAATGAGTTCAATTCCCTCCTGCGACTAGATCATCCAAACTTGGTGCATTACATGGCGCTGTGCTCCACTGAAAAGGAGGAATGCATCATGGTGAACCTGCTGGTGGAGCATGTACCTGGGATCAACCTAAACCAAAGCCTGACTAGTGGGACCCCAGTTCCTCTGGATAAACTTTGCCATTACACGGCTCAGCTACTGGCCGCCCTCAACTACCTTCACTCCAACTCTGTTGTCCACAAACAGCTGGGCGCCTCCAGTGTGCTGGTAGACTCTGAGGGGAACATTAGACTGACAGACTACAGCTTATCAAAAAGGTTTGCTGATGTCTGCAAAGAAGACATTTTTGATCAAGCTCGGGTCCGTTTTTCCGAGGATACAGCATTGCCAACAAAAACCGGGAAGAAGGGGGATGTGTGGAACCTGGGGCTGATGCTGCTGGCTCTGAGTCAGGGTAAAGAAGTGAAGGAGTATCCATTTACTGTACCAAACAGCCTGCCTGCTGATTTTCAGGATTTCCTCCACAAGTATGTATGAATTAGCACTCCACCACTTTCTTGCACTAGTATTTTATGACAAATCTTCTTGGTATTTGTGTTGTGTTTTTTTTTCTTTTGAATTTGTTTCATAACAGTTTCAGGATATTAATTATTAATACACTGCATTTCCCAAAAAGTCACCACCTGGATTTTTTATTAGGTTTTAAGAAAGAAAATATTTTCAAAAATCATTGTGTTATCTGGGAGATAAAAGGCTATCAATGAAACAATAAGCAATTTATCTCCCCAGATAATGGAATTATTATTTTCTTTATTGTAACAGTGGTAGTAGCAAGATAAACATAGATATTTAATGTATTTTTTTCACATTGTAGTTTATTTTTAAAATATTAAAGCAGATTTAGTAGTGTGTGAATAATTCTTTATTATGATACCTGACCCACTATTTTATTGTCTTTAGATGCATCTGCCTGAATGATGCTGACCGCTGGACTACTCAACAGCTTTTGGACCACTCTTTCCTCAAGCCCCCTTCACCTAAAAACCTTCCTCAGTACCAGGACACCAGTCCAGAAGGTGAGTTGACAAAATTATTCCAAACTGGAGAACATTAAGTTAAGCAAAATTGACTTTTCAGTTGTGATGTTTTATTTTTATTTTCTGTTTGTCAATTTATTCTGTTGTGTTTTTGTCTTTGTACAGCTGTACAGCACTTTGGTGCAGTTGTAACCTGTTTTTAAAAGTGCTATCTAAATAAACTTTACAATGATATTGCTAGATTAAGTACATTTTTATCAAAACATTCAATATAGGCATGGTTCAATGAGAGTTGATCCACTTTAGTGTGGAATGTTTTCTGCTTTGTATGTCTGACTTTGGAGTGTTGGACTGATTGACTGGTTTGGGTTTTGGAAAAAGAGTAAGACTCTCGTGTCATCAATTTTACAAATTTTGTTTAACTTCCATAACATTTGATTCTTTTAGGTTGTAACAGTTCAAATGTATGTTGTTTTTTGAAGAAGTAAATATAAAGTAGCTTTTTACTAAGAAATTTTGAAAGCACTGGTGATTGTGGACCATTTAACATTTGCAAGTAAAGATTTAACATAAAATGATTTCTTCTCTAGATCTGGCAGTGGACTTTGGATCAACCGTTGTTCCCCGCAGCCACATTTTTGATGCTCTGTTCAGCTCAGGGATGCAGAGGCAGTTTTCTCGCTACTTTGATGAGTTTGAGGAGCTACAGCTTCTGGGAAAAGGGGCCTTTGGAGCTGTAATTAAGGTAAACACCTTTTTTCCCCCTAAATTGAAATTAAGAGATCTTCATCACCACAATTAAAACTCCATTTTGTTCTGTTTAAACTGTTTTTATGCCCAGGTACAAAACAAGCTGGACGGTTGTTACTATGCTGTGAAGCGAATCCAGGTCAATCCAGCCAGTAAGCAGTTCAGGCGCATCAAAGGGGAAGTGACTCTACTTTCCCGCCTGAACCATGAGAACATTGTTCGCTATTACAACGCCTGGATCGAGCGGCACGAGTTGCCCTCTATGGGAGTGCTGAGCAACAGCGACAGCTCGGAGCCTCAGAGCACGCCCGACAAACATCCCCAGGCACGCGACCCGCCGCGCCGCCTCAATGAGCTCGGCCTGCCTGACAACGTGGAGGACCTCGCCCCACCTCCGGCCGTGTCGAGCTCTGTGGAGTGGTCCACCTCCATCGAGAGGTCCTCCAGTGCCAAGTGCAGCGGGCACCAGTCGAGTGATGAAGACGAAGACGATTATGAGGATGATGTATTTGGTGCATCGTTTTTGTAAGTTAAAAAAAAAAAAAAAATTTGCTTAGAATTTTTTGGGACAACATTTTTACACATTTCAAATGTTTCCTGTTCGTTTTTTTTGTTTGTTTCTATTCAGACCGTCAGACAGTGACTCGAGGAGTGACATTATCTTCGACAATGGGGATGACAGCACAGACGACATATCACAAGTCTGAACATTTTCTACATGTTTATTTATTTATCTTTATTACCGTGTTGGTGTAGTTTATTTAATACTTTAATGTAATTGTGGGTAGTTGATGATTGAGATAATTATGTAAAAGCCCAATGCGGGTTGAGAATTAACAATAAGCAGTAGCTGTAAATGTTCTGAACGGCACATCAGCTGCATTCTTTGGAATAATGTCAAACTATGTGGTCCCAATTAAGATAAATTTATAAATTACATAAACTTATGTAACACTTTTCTATTCATATAGACCACTTTTAAGGCTTTTACACTTGACATTCACCCAAACACACTCTAAAATGCACACATATTGATGCACTGCATTCAGCTTGGAGTTAAACACCACCATATTCTCACTGTAAAATTTTTGAACTAATAAGCCCCAGTAAATTGTATTCTGTTTTTGCATTGGTAATTTCAGGCTGGAGCTGTAAACAATATTAAACATATTGTGTATGTATTTACAGATGGAGCCAAAAAAAAGGCCGACAACAACCAGCACAACTGAGAGCTCAGATTCTGATCAGCAGCTTTCTGTAGCACATTACTTGTACATACAGGTAAGCGGCTCTTTTCTGATCAACTTTTCCTACTGAACGTTTTGACTTTTGTTGTGAATGTTTTGTCTTTAAAAATCAAAACAAGCTTGTTTTAAACATAAAAAATCTCTATTTATTCTCAAATTATAACCATATCTTTAGTCTTAATATAGTTTTAAGTGGTTTAAAGTTTATTTGAAATTATTACATTTATGCAATAAAAATAATAATCTTACTAAGATTGAATATTAAGATTGTTCTTTAACCTTTGCTTTTTAGTCCTTTTTTATTTTTGTCATTAATTTTTCAGTTTCAGACACTTTGCTGTTTGAATTTTCATGTCTTCATTCTCATAATTGTCATCAGTTCGGCTCTTCAGTTCTGATGATAATCTGATGTAAAGTGGCTTGTGTTGGCATTTTAATATTAAGTGCATTATGAATAAATATTGATTGATTTATGATTTTCCTGTGACCCTGACAGATGGAATACTGTGAAAAAAGCACTTTAAGAGACACAATAGATCAAAGTCTATACCTGGACAGAAATCGGTTATGGAGGCTGTTCAGGGAGATTCTGGATGGTCTTGCTTACATCCATGAGCAGGTCTGGAACCTAAATACATTGTAATGTAAATATTAAATCAATATTTTCAGTCATTTAAAATTTTTAATCTCTTTTAGGGCATGATTCATCGGGACTTGAAGCCTGTGAATATCTTCCTGGATTCCCAAGACCATGTAAAAATCGGAGACTTTGGTCTGGCTACAGATCATCCTGCTAATGTGGTATGTTGTGGAGACTGCCTAACTGAAAGTGTGTAAAATTAGTCATGGTTTGAGCTTTACATTTTTATTTCAAACAGGCAGCAGGTAAATTTGAACTGGAGGACAGCAGCTCAGCTGTGATGCCCAAACCAGACCCTTCAGGTGGAGTTTTGACACACTAAATAACTCTTTAGTTCTGATAACTATGGAAGTTCGATTCCCATCCCTGACACGAACATTTAGTTTTGCACTACTACCTTTAGGTAACATGACAGGAATGGTTGGAACAGCCCTTTATGTCAGTCCAGAGGTCCAAGGAAACACCAAAGCCACATATAACCAGGAAAGAAACTCAAATTCACGTTTCTGGCCAAAACCAGAATAATTCAGTCATATTTTGTTTCTTACATCTTAATGTTGACTTCAATCTTATTTTTCAACAGAAAGTTGATCTGTTTAGTCTGGGCATCATTCTCTTTGAGATGTCCTACAGGCCGTTTGTGACGGGTGCAGAGCGAATCTCCGTCCTGAGCCAGCTACGGATGGTACGTCATGAGAAACAATTGAGCTAAACGCTTTTATCTAAACCTGAGTTCTAATTCATTTCTATTTCTTTAAACACTGCAGGAGTCAATTTCCTTCCCAGGAGACTTTCCTGAACATGAACAAGGAACACTGGTGAGAACTGAACCACAAAATGTGATACAATTCTCTGTCCTCCACACTTTGAAGCTGCACTTTAACAGTATGGTGCCATTCTCCATTGTTAGAGGAAGGTAATAGAGTGGCTGCTGAAGCATGACCCGGCCCTTCGACCCACCACCCAGGAGTTACTGAAGAGCGAACTGCTGCCGCCGCCTCAGATGGAGGAGTCAGAGCTTCATGAGGTGTTGCAGCACACCATGGCTAATATCAATGGCAAGGCTTACCGCACCATGGTGGGGCAGCTGTTTTCCCAAAACACCACACCAGTCATGGATTATGCTTATGACATGGACATGCACAAGGTACGGTTTTCATCTGTGCTTCATACACTCTGTGTCCTTTAGCATTTTGGGAAACCTAATTTATGACAGTGTAAGCATCTGTTGTCATGAGACTGTCCAGCTGGCTAACTGAGATTTATCACCTAACTTGTAAATTCATAAAACTTGGAATATATCAGTGAATAATTAATTAAACTTCAAATAGCCTTTTGTCATATTAAAATCTCCCTAAATGCTCATCAGGATCATATAATAATCAGTGTTTTGTGCAAATTCATGATTTCCTTCTTAAATCTGATGCAATATTCAGTTTTAACAAATGACAGTCTAAGTCCTCTAAAGTGTTTCAGATATGCGCCAGTGGAGCTTTTTCTTAAAATAGGTCACTAGTCCATCACTGTGCTAACAAGATGAAATATTCTCACAAAGTACAGAGAATTACTTCATTTTGATGCCTGCCATCTGTGGCATTTATAGGAAAGCTACAATCTGAAAGAACTTTGTGTTTTTTTATTTCAAAACCATTTTGTGTAAGTAAATTATATTTGAAGAAGCAAATATTTCCTAAATAACCTAAAAGCTAGTTATTTGTTATCTTTTTAATTTATGAAAGGGTCATTTTTACTTAAGTTAATTAATTTTAAATTCAAGCAGAAACCTCAGAAATATAAAAGCTGGAGCAAATCTTTGTTCCTTCTTGTTCATTTCCCCCTCTATACCTGAAGATGTCACTGCAGACTCATTACTTTCACTGTTCTCTCATTTTTTTTCTCCCTACCCTCTCTAACAGGCACACAGGAACTTTTTTACATGTCGTAATAACCCCTCTAACAGAGGTTGTTTGTTTGCTCTCCCTTCAGGGCAACTTCAACTTCAGCAGCTCCAAATTGCAGCAACATGTGTATGAAAGCATCACCAGAATCTTTAAGAAGCACGGTAAGCATACATGTGTGCATGCGAACATGAATC
Organism: Xiphophorus hellerii; assembly: GCF_003331165.1. Lineage (NCBI taxonomy): Eukaryota > Metazoa > Chordata > Actinopteri > Cyprinodontiformes > Poeciliidae > Xiphophorus > Xiphophorus hellerii. The sequence continues at coordinate 11,180,311 of NC_045690.1, read as the reverse complement.
AGTGTTTACTCATCATCCCGAACTGCTTGCACCCCTTGACCTGCTCTTGGTCTGTTTTGAAGACCCCAACATCTGGTTCAGTGTGAGGCAGCTAAACAATAGGTTCACTGTCAGGCGGCACAGATTCTGTGCATGTGTTTGTGTTGCTTTCCATCCTCAAGCTGTGCTCTTTGTATCTGCTTGCATGTTCTCTTTGAGTTTTTTCTTATAGATGTAATGTGTCCTCAGGTGCAGTACGACTTCACACGCCAATGCTTCTCCCCAGAAACAGGAAGTTGTATGATAGCAGCGAGCTGGCCTGCTTTATGGACCACAGTGGAATGCTGGTCACACTGCCCCATGACCTTCATGTGAGTTCTACAAACATACCACACACACTCATGAATGTGTGGTTCAAATGCAAATGCACACGGTTGGAGGCAGCGATCAGCAGCTGCTTCAGGAAACCCTGAGGACCAAATGTAGTGTCTACACAGTGATTGATTACAGCTACGTACTCTGACTTTACTGTCATTATTACTGCACAAAGTGTCTCAACCCATTTTTTTCCACTTCAGATGGCGTTTGCACGATTTGTTGCCCGCAACAATATAACACAACTGAAGAGGTAAAGTTGGTAATTGGTTTTAAAGCTAAACATGCGTTGATATTCAAAGAGATGATTTTTTGTTCTATGTTATACCAATCACAATTTTATTTCTAGGAAAGCTAAGACTAATTAATTCTATTAATATTATATTAATATAACATTCATTGTATTTAACAAAAACAAAATTATCACAACTAGATGTCATGAGATATGAGTGCAGGCAATTAGGGGTCATTGCACAGAAATCTGTGAGATCACGTTTGTCCACACAATGCAACACCACAAACCAAAACATATTTTGTGTTAAGATGCATCCCGTTTTCCCTTTCACAAGTCTGATAAGTGATGAAACACTGAAGATTCAGATATTTTTTTTCTAGATCAGTATATTCATCAAAACTAAGAACTCATTTTCAGTCTATAAGTGCATCTGTAAGTGCTTCTGTGTTGGTGGACATATGCAGTGTTGCATAATCTTGTTAGTTACTCTCTTTTGTTTGGATTCAAAACTCTATCAAAGAACCTGCACAACATATTTTCTGTTTTTTATGAAGGGAAAATCAGAAATCTTTGTTGACCTGAAAAAGCCTAATTGGTGCATTTGTATGTTTGGCTGTGTAAGTTAAAAGGTGAAGTGTGCTGGTCACTGAAGTTAATTTTACTCAAAACTTAATAAAAGTGTGGGTCTTAAGGACTGAATTCTCATCCTGAGTAGAAGCAAAGTCTGAGTGTTCATTTCTGTCCAGGTACTGCATTGAACGTGTGTTCCGACCCAGAAAGCTGGATCGTGCACACCCGAGGGAGATTCTGGAGTGCACGTTTGACATCATCACACCCGTCACTAACAGCCTGCTTCCGGATGCCGAGACCATTTACACCGTCTCTGAAATAATCCAGGAGTTTCCTGCTCTTCAGGTTATTTTCACATTTACTGCTTGTAGTTTTTCATCCTGTTTCCTCCTCCTGTTTGCTGTTTTCAGATTGAACATTTAGTTTATGCGTCATTCTGCCATTCTTGTATGTCGTCCTACAAAAATGCCATCAGCTCTGCTTCAACTCCTGTTTTTTCCTTCTCACTTCCCATTCACATTCCTAACATACCAAAATGTGTGAAAGGATGGCTGATTAACATTGTATTTATTGTTTATGTAGTCAATCTACTCTGCGTTACTTTGTCCACTTCCTTCCCTCCTTGCCAATACAGTCCATTTCCTGTCTGCATCCATCGCAGAGCTGCGTCAGTCTCCAGCCCGGTTCTTTTTCCACACCTTATAAACTCAGACAGCCTTGTGTCTAGCCTCTATTACATCCCTCATGCATCCTGTTTCTGATCCTCTGCACTGTCCCGGTCTTTGTGTGAAAGCTTTAAAGAATGTTTGCTGCCGGACACAACAGTTATTATTCAGAGGTGCTTATTGTGTGAAGATGGACTGTAATTGTAGCTGAGAGGGTTAAAGGTGTGTTTGTGTTTGCAGGAGAGGAACTATAACATCTACTTGAACCACACCAGCTTACTGAAGGCCATCCTACTCCACAGTGGCGTCCCCGAGGACAAACTGAGCCAGGCATCCAGCATACTCTGTGATGCTAGGGTTAGTCCAGCTTATATTACACATAAGATTACACGTATGAAGCAATCATGGTGGAAACTAACTAGAGCGCTGAATCATCTGTTAGTATGTTTTAAGTCAAAGTAAATATTCAGTTTTAAGCTGTGATTATTTATGTGATAAAAATGCAATGCATCATGTCCCTGCTGAAATGAAATTTAAATAATTAAATCATAAAAGAGTATCATAAGTGTGACCTTGTTTAAAAAGAATTGCATAATGAATATCTCAGTCCATTAAGACTGAGATGTGTGGGGTTAAATAAGCTGGGCATAAACGAATAGCTACAAACCCCAGTTAAATAAAGCAATTTGTATACAAAAACTGCTTCTAATTCTCTAATTTCTATTTTGTTACACAAATAATGACATGTTGTATGTTTATAATATGATATATTGACTTAATTTCAGATACAGTTAGATTTTTTGGTGCTAAAATGCAAAATATTTAAATTAAAATGTGTTTTTTTTCTTGTAATTAATGTGACAGTAACTTTATTACACATTTGCTGCAGAATGAAAAGCTGACCAGAGGTGAGGTTGAGGCAAAGTTCTGCAACTTTTCCCTTTCAACCAACACTGTAAGTGTACACTTGGTGCCTTCAAATATGTTCAGCTTTGAAGGGAGATTTTTGCATATCAAGCATGGACAAGCCAAAACTCTCCTTGTGTTGTGTTTTCAGCTGCAAACATTGTACAAGTACATAGAGCAGAAGGGCAGTTTGCAAGAGCTGGCACCGTTGCTGACATCGCTCACCAAACAGAAGACAGCCGTCACTCAGCTGGCCAAGCAGGGCCTCAAGGACCTGGAGGAGCTCACTGTCCTCCTGAAAAGACTGGGTGTTAAACTAAAGGTAATTTTGAGTTTTAAAGCAGCAAAAAAATCCTTAGCTATCTATGTTTTCTTATTTTTTTTAATACAGGTTTTTCTATTTTATAGGTTATTGTTAACTTAGGTTTGGTGTACAAGGTGCAGCATCACTCTGGAGTCATCTTCCAGTTTGTGGCGTTTATCAAGAAACGAAAGCGAACTGCACCAGACATCATAGCTGCTGGAGGACGCTATGATCATCTGGTAGGTTTTAAAGTCAACCACCAACATTTCAAATCCAAAATCATGACACAATACATGAGTCAGTGTTGTTGATATATTTCCCACTTATTTTGTCTTTTTTTATGTTTTTGTTTAGATCCTGGCATTCCGAGGACCAGCTTCCACTGTGCCGGTCCCCAACGCAGTGGGGGCCAGCATTGCTCTGGACAAAGTCTATGGTGCCATGGCCAATATGGAGGAGCCAGTGAGAGAGACAGACACATAAAAGCACAGAAATCTGAAATTCCTAATTATTGTAATGGAGGAGCAGCAGGCAGAGTTTCATATTTAATGATACCTTTTTGCAGCCGTCGGCTGCCATGGTGCCACTTTTAGAAACACGTTAATAACTATGATCATTGCACATCGTCACTCCCAGGAGTTATTTAAGGGGGCACAGCAATTTATCTCTATTTTATATTTAAAAAGGGAAACTTAGTAATTTATGTTTTATTTTAACTCCTAACAATAAGCATTTCTAATATTTGTCTTTACAATCATTTTTTGTTTTTGCTGTAATTAGCAATTAATTATATTTGTTCTTTGTTTTAGCTGGTGGTGAGTTCCTGTGATGTCCTGGTGGTCCCAGTTGGACATTCCTCAATGTCCAAAGCCATTAGTGTTGTCCAGAAGCTGTGGAGCTCAGGCGTTTCTGCAGACCTTGCCTACGATGTGTTACAGGTCAGCAGGCTGACTTAATTGTGTATGAAAAATATAACAAATAAGCAATAATACTTAATGAAATTTGTATCAAACAAAAATGTGATTGCAAACCTTCCATCCCAGCAGGCCCACACTGCGACACTGCCAGCATGTTTCTGAATGTAGTCCCACTAAAAAATATTTTTGTCTGTAGATTCTTGAGTTTTTTTGTATTAATTGTATGGCCTTTATAAGATTCTAAAATTACTTTAATAACACCTACAATTCTACCACATATTAATGATAAAACTAAATCGGAAAGGTTGTGAGAAAAAAAGAGCAGTCTAAAAAGTCTTGATGCATACAAAATATGCAAGCTTTCTTTTTTCTCATGAATGTGTGATCATACCAGCTTTTTAGGCATTTTGTTCTTAGTATTGTTGGTTCTTGCCTATTATGGCCATATCAAGCATTGTAAGTCTATGATTTGATACTATTGTCATAAATATGTTTTACTTTACCACCAAATTGCTCAACAGTTTAGCCAAATACCACATGAGCGTAAAAATATTTTTATAGGCAGCCAGACCATTGCAGGATATAATACCCCTGCAATCCTTCTCCCCATATCCTGTCTGTCTCTCTGCTGCACCAATCCAATAAAACCAAAAATGCTGAGAAAGACACAGAAAAGTAATACATGTCAAAAAGAACTCTGGTAACGAAAGTACAAGTAATAACACAGAAATTTCCATTATAGCAAACTCTTAAATATATGCTATTCTTCTTTCTGTTTAGGGATGCGATTTTACCCTGCAGTCTCGAAAAATATTTAATGATTACCAACTAAGCCTTTTGTATACCCAAACTCAATCCCACATTTATTTTTGTATTTTTGGTTATACTTAGTTTGCTGAAATGCAATCATCTCTTCCTGCCTACAGAGGGCAACACCTGACTTACTGGAGGAAGTTGTTGCTTTTGTCCCCAGCTGTATGCTTATAGTGGCATTTGACAGAAAATAGGCAAACTCAAATGTCACAGAGTTGTTTAGCTAACTGACTGACCCTGCCGGTGTTTTATCAGAACCACTTTTAAGAAAGTGCTTTGAGTTCTGATTTGCAATAATTTGACTGAATTTGGAAGTTTGGCCAAGCTGAGATCACTCCCATCAATATGAAGGTGTTTGGAGTAAGGACTAGGAGTTCTGGTGCCATGCTTTTGTCACAATCTTTATTTGACAAACAGCCTGCCAGCCACCACCCAGTACCATCATTTTAATCCTTCCTCTATTCTTCCTCTACTCAATATAACGTATTGTTGTCTAAACTTTCCATCAATGCAGTCAATATGTGCTTTAAATGTTCTCATTGTCTTTTGTAGGGGCGTGTCAGTATTCCGAAGCAATTAGGAAAGTTTGACTCTTGCTTAAAACAATTATATTGCCAATTACAGTTTCTTGTTGATTATGCATGAACCAGTAAAAAGTTTTTAGCTTTTTACCTTTTTTGTAGACTTCTCAGGCATAAATCCCCTCTTGCTAGAACTGTTAATGCCGCTCATGTGGTTGCATATTAACAGAAATAATCCACAGCTTTTATCCATGCTCTGGTGATGGTTTCACTCTTTATTTGCCTAATATGGCAAACCCGCCCCTGTGGTGTCAGCTAAGGCCTTTCAGGCGATAACTTACCTTTGACATAATGCAGTCAGAGAGAGGTTGTGAGAAAAGGCGAAACAAAAAAGTTATACCATTACAAGGCAAATAGCTTAGAAAATGAAATATAAGACAGCTAAAAAACATTTATATAGAAATATCAGCCAACTGAAGAGAAAGTCCATTTACTGTTTACAATGTATGCACTTTGTACTTATTTAGGGCTTGTTTTGCATAAATTGCTGCATAGAGTTGACCAGCCTTGAACACAACACTGTGCAAATGGCTACAGCAGAATTCACATCATGAGGTTTTGATTCTGCATTTATGTTGCATTTTCTTCTTGAATCAAGATTCTTGCTTTCTTATTCTGTAATAGTTCTTGTACTTGGTTTGAAAACTGTAAGCTGTCTGAGGGGTGTAGTTCTTAGACGTTCAAGACTCACACAGGCCAACGTTGTTGAGTACTAACAGTGAAAACTCTGTTGCATTTTATTTTGGACATTTAAAACTGAGATGTTCCTTTTAAAGCGAATAAAAATTTATCTTTTCGTGTTCAGTCTCAGGAGACACTGTTGGAGCACTGCAGACTGGCTGGCATTACTTGCATGGCACTTGTTTCTGACAAAGATGGAAACTATGTGAAGGTAAATCAACAAAATGCCCTGGATCCTTTTTTTTTTTTTGTTTCGCCAACATCTAAGGTGTATTGTGATTTGAGAATAAAACTTGCTTTGTGTGTTTTCTGCAGAAAGCATTAGTGTTGAAGATAACTGTGCACAAAATACCTGAATGTTTTTGAATGGCAGTATGTTAGAAGAATTCTGTGTTCCCAGGTGAAATCCTTTGAGAAAGACAGGCAGTCTGAGAAGAGAATTCCAGAGTGGGACTTGGTGGACCACATCATTCAGAAATGCCGGACCAAAGTATTTGACGAGAGAAGCATCAGGTAAAGAAATCTGTGTAATGTGCAGCTCAGATTGCTCAAAAAGATTTATGAGGTTTTCCATCTCATGAATTCTCTTCTTGTTCCCCTGCAGAGAAATGACTGAGAGCATAAGCCTCCAGAACCCTAAAGGATCACAGCTTAACAACACTGGTACTGAGAAGCCTCAACGGTCCTACTGCACCGTAACACAAACAGCTTTCTGTTTTCATACTGTTGGGCTGTAACTCAGATAAACGTGCTCTCGCCCAGTCTTCTAATAACATGGTAAATGTGGAAAACTGTTTTCAGGCTCTTTGGAGCAACATGGCAGTAGCACCAACATGAACGTTAACGTCATCAGTCCAGAGAAAGTTTCCGCAAGTGCAAGAAGACGATATGAGGCTCAGGTTATTGATACACAAACAACACCTTCACTTTATCTACCAAATCAATTTCTGAATGTTTAATGTTTTAGATAGACATATTTAAAATGTCTATTTAACAGATGCACCAATAGGATTAGTTAGTTAGTTCATTAGTTTTGTTAACCTCAAAATTACAATTTTAGCCAATTTTGATTTCTTGTTGAAGAATAAAGCAGATCTATCAAAAGCAGACCAACATTTAGGGATGTTGGTCTTTTTGCATCTCTACAAATCTAACAAATAAGTAAAATCGTTATGCAGACGAAAACTAAAAAGCTTTTCATACATGTTCATACTTTAACCCATAAAAATTTGCTATGAACTTTACATCTCCAACACAAACTAGTTATTGCCTATTTGTTATAATTTTCTGAAATAAAGTGAAAGAATATGTTTGTTTGAAATGACATCAGTAGGTGGAATATCAGTTTTCATTGCACCGTATTTGGAATCTGGCCTATGTCATCTTGTTATTATCAGAAATCTGGTGGATCCACCAATTGAAAATCAGATAGCCAAAGAGCTGCCAAAATATTGGTTAAGCATAAAATCCTGGAATTCCGCCACCATATGATTTTCTCTCTACATCTCTAAAATACTTTCATCTTATATCATTTGTATGCATTTTTTCACACAGACACTTAATATCGGATTAAAAGTCTCTTGCTGCTTTTACTTTTTTCTGCTCTAATTAACAAGATAGGCACTTTTAACACTATGCACTGTTTATAACTACACTCAACTGTTGTTTTCTTAACAACTATCTTAACTTGAAACATATCAGGTTGTCCATATCGGGTAAAGTCACAGCTATGAAGTAGAAACATAGTCACAGTTATAGGGAAACATAGCTGTGACTATGTTTCCCTAATGAAAAGCTGTTTCATAGGTTTTCATTTTCTTGTTTCTGTGAGAGAGCACTATTCTAGTTAAGAAAATATTTCCTGTAGCTCAAAGCCATCCCGGAAGTTTATTTAGAAAAAGACTAGGTGAAAATATTATTTCCAGATATTTTATTTTCACGGGAAGAACTATTATTTGCTTTTTCTTTTCTCTTATGTATGCCGTATTTGTTTCTCTTTCTTCAGATTCAGACCAGATTACAGAATCTGGGGAGCAATTTGCAGAACAAGAGCAACAACATCGAGGTCCTTGCAGTAAGTCCTCTGTTTCTTTATTTTGTTGTTTTCTCTTCCACCTTATCTGCTCAATTCATGTGTGAAATCACAGAACAGGGAAAGGGTTTTTGATGGCTAAAACAACAAACATCATGGAGAGTAGCGCCCTTTTATAGTCACGCTTCGATCCCCCGCTGGTGGAGAGATGGCTGTGAATCCGTTCCAGTAGCCACAGAACAATACACACCGCAGAGAAGGCAGCTTGCTTAACCTTGTTGGACGTGGGGGGTTGGGTGTAAATGGTTGCCATATTGAGTTTATTTACAGTCGTTTTGCAGATTAGGGCATGATATCCATGGATAAACCTTCCCGCTTGCCTTAATTATAATGGGGCTGTGTATTTCAGGAATATGCCTGAATATGCCCTGTTTGAATCTAAACTGAATCTCTGCTGCAGCACTAAACAGGAGCTGGCGAAACATAACAGGCTTAATGAGTTTGATGCTGTGAGCAGCTTTGAGTCTCTGTGGTTGCATATTAACAGGGTTCCTCAGCAGCAGAAACTAAAATAAATATTGTTACTATTTCAAAATTTCATAATCCTTTTTTGTGATGTAAAAGATCAGATAAAGTCATTATGATTAAGTGAACAGACACAGAAACTAAATGTGATGTGTGAAAACAAAATAATCAAAAGTCTTCCAAACTTCATTTGACCATCCATCCATCCATTCACCCACCTTTCCTTTTAGCCATTCTTTGTAGTTACAGTGTGACCTGAACTTCTATATTTATACTTTGACAGCATGTCCAAATGGATAGAGGACTCTGGAAAAATGCAGAATATGGTCAAACATGTAGGAACCCTGTGCCTAATTGTCCACCTGTCAGTCTGGAATGCAGCAGAATGAATCCAACAAGCCATTAGGCCTCTTTGCACAATAACAGTATCAGTCTAAATATGTAATGCATTGTGTTCTGTGGAGTTCGATGTTTACTTAGAGTCTGAGATAAGGCTCTGTTTTGAAACTTCTCTTGTTTTTCATCCCGCAGGTGGACCTGCAGAAGGAAACGCTGATAAACTTCCTGTCTCTGGAGGTGGGTTCCCTACTAGCTTCATCAAAAGCACAGCACAGTTCATAAAATTTTTGGATCCCAGTGAGGGCTGTGAGGGAGGGTGGGGAAGGAAAGAATGGCCAGCAAACGTCCAAGATCCTAGACAGGAAAAGGGAATCCCGTCTCCTTCCTTTGCAGCCGCGTCCCATGAGGAGCAAAGTGAGGAAACTCCCCTGCATGTTTCCATAGACAGAAAAAAAGTCTAATTTGGCAAACATAGGTGACCGACATGTGCTGCAATTAACAAAACACACTGTTAGGAGGTGTTTATATTCACATTCCAAACTCCTTACTGGGACCTTTTGCTCATAAAGTTTCAGTTTCCCTTCCACGAAGTCTAATTATAAAGTGAAGAAACACAGAGAAGGTTAGGAAATGCTCCTAAAACAGTGGTCTTATAAGCAAAAGCCTGACCCAGTCACTCATACAGATTTTCCTTTTCTACACATGTTTAAGGCAACAGGAAGGATGCATGACACACATGAATGTACATGGTGTTTGTTGGCGATGGATGTCTCCATATGAAAAATTAGCTCAAGTCACACAAAAAAACTCATTCAGATCTTTAAAAATATGATGGCTTAAAATAAGAAACAGCTTGTATACTGCATTACAGTATATGATATACAGCACCTTGGAAAAGTCTATTTCCTGAATTTTCCAAAAAGCAAGAACTGTATGTATGTATGTATGGGTGGACTTCATTCAGGACTTCATTTTAGGACTTCATTTGATGGAACAATTCGATGTTGTAAAGTGGAAGAAAATCTGAAAAATTTAGCATCTCCTCTCTGCCTCCTGCTCCACACCCCTCGAAACTTCCCCCACAAAAAAAAAAAAATCATCCCTCTTATGATTTCAATTACAGCTTTAATTCTTTTTATGAGTTTGTTTTTGTTCAGTTTGTGTGTCTGTTCTGGTTCACAATCATTCAGTCTTTATTATTATTCAGATCAGGTAGCTTTCAAGTTTGCTTTTTATATTTTTATTTCCAGTTTGACAGTGAAGAACAGTTCAACAGCACCGTCAAGACTCTGCTCTCTCGTCTCCCAAAGCAGCGCTACCTGAAGTCCATCTGTGATGAGATCCACCATTTTAAGATTGTGAAAAGGTTAGCTGTCACTGAACTAAAAATGTGCAAAAAGTTGTGTTCTTTTTCAGCCGCTCCTGCAAATCTAGAATGTTGACTCTCTCACTTAGTATTTGTGGATATAGCAATGTCTTGGGAAGAATATTATCTTTTTTGATCACCCTTTAATTTTCTGAGGAAGAAGAAATCTTCCTTTTTCATCAATCATACCTTCACAATTTTAACTCGATTTCCTTTTTTTTTTTTTAACTAATCAATCAATTTTGTCTAATTTTCAGTGGTAAATACAAACTCACTAAAATGTTTCCTCAAATAATCAGTTACATGATTTTTCTGTTTCTCACATGTCATTTCGCCCTAAAAATCACTTTAAGTTAATTCTACTCTTAAGGTTGTTGGACAGGAAGATAAAATATCTCTTCCTTCATTTAGCTCAGAAATAGATGATGCTGTTGGTTGAATGAAGAGAAATCAATTCAACCAACTTGTTTGTGTTTATGCTCACCAACATAAACATCTTTGTAGCACTGGAATTTCTTATCTGTAGGAGGATGCTGATTAGCTTATTTTTAATTAAAAAGGTTTTTAGGCTTTCAAGTACTAGATTTTCATAATATATGTTCTTAAATACATACATAAAAAATTTAAACTCGTTTTGGCTAAAAAAAAAAAAAAGAGCCAAAACTAAACAGGTAAATAGGTTAAAGGATGATTTAAAAAAAACATAAAAAACCTCCTTTGTAGGCAACTGCCACTCCCTGACACCAGGTGTAACGGTGATAGCCAGAGCTTCAAAGAGCGCTGTTAGACAGATAACCACCACCTTGAAGAACACTAAATCCCCCGTTGATCCTGTTTCCTGAGGTGGAATCTGGCAAAGGATTCGCCTTGTTTGGTCTTCTGGCGTCTGGATCATAACACCTCAGCTGTCCGACTCAGGTCAGCTCCCCAGAGCCAGTGTCATGAATGAGACGGCAACAGGAAAAATCAAAGTCTCTCCAACGCAGTTGGTTTCAATTTCCCATCTCTGCTTTGTGTTTGTGTTGCTGTTTAGGGGGAGCACAAGGCCTCACTGATAAACCGGGCCAAAGAGCCAGAGACGATGTATACATTTTGCATCTGTTTTTTATCCTTTCGTGTACATGTTTTTGTTGAATGTGAGGGACAGGCAGCTAAGGCCAGATGAGCGGGGTAAAGGGTTTTCACAGCAGTCACCTTGCTGCAGCGGAATCGTAAACTAAACTTATCTTGGATGGGTTTAAAGGCAGTGACCTTTTCTTTGAGTCAGAACTATTGCATGTAAACCAACATCTTCACTGCTGTTTCAACTCGCCCACAGCCATTCTGGCGGCTCTGAAAGGCTGTTCTTAGACAGTTAACATAATTATTATAGGTGTGGGGCTTTTCTTTGTTTTTTCTTTTTGTTTGTTTTGTAAAAAAATAAAATAAAATTTAGCTGAGGTTATTTTCTACCTTCCTCCTTTACTTAGTTCTTGTTGGATTTATTTATTTAGCTTGGTAACTTCACAAGTAATTTTTATGACTCACATAGGGATTTTGTTCAAATATACTGCGACTTGCAAGGCTCTGTCTCTTTTGAGATGTGCTCCTGGCAAAGTTACATCCTCTTGCTAAACAGGACTTACTTCTTAATAAAGTTCCCGGAAAACCTCCTGGCTAAATTTCATTGTTCTGATTTTGAAATGTTCCATTTGGATGTCGAGTATACGTTTTTTTCCCCTTCTCAATATAACAAACACATGTTGTCCTTTTTCAGGGTGGCTGTGGTGGTCTTGTACAGCTATAAAGATGACTACTACAAGATCCTTTTGTGAGAATCAAAGACTGCATTTTATCCTCAGTCCTGCAGGATCTATCTGCTCAAAGATTTGACAGATTTTCTATTTGGGACAAAAATACAAGCCCCAAAGACACAAGGGACTCTTCTTTTATCATGTTGAACAGTTCTTTAGCTCCAAACTCTGAGCATTTCCCAAAAATCTTTTGGTGTTTTCAGGCAGAAACAAGAGGTTTAATGGACTTTGTTGCCTTAATACAGATTTTGTAGGAAAAGGGCTACTTGTTGTAGATTATGTGTCATGAGTAAAAGATGGAGGGAATAAATATTATGTTCCCACACTTTGACTTTGTCTTTTTTGTTTGTCTGTCCAGAGCATAAACAGACATCATCCATGGTGAACATTCTGAACGTTACGTTTTACCTCAAAAGTTGTTTGGGGATGTTTTTGAGTCCTTTGAAATCTGTTTATATATTTTTATGCAAACAAAAAATATATGAGCGTAATTAAATTCATCAATCCATTCAGTTCTTTATGAAAAAAAAAAACTAGCAACATCCCTAGTAAAGATGTGCAAAAAGTCTTGAACTACAGATACATCTAAAAATATGGAACATTGCATAAAAGTGCAATATTTCTCGCTAGTTATCTCAGAAAATGAAACTTCTGTATTACATATAATCAGCACACAGCGTGATATATTCCTTGTTGTCCTCTTGTTATTTTTATGCTTGTTGCTTACAGATAATGAAAACCCAACATTGAGTGTCTCGTAAAATTAGAATACTGTGAACAAAGAGATTATTAGAAGCTCACAATGTCACACCCTAATCAGCTAATTAACTCAAAAAACTGTGTAAATGATCATTCGTTTTCAGTTTACTGACAAAAAAATCACATTTTTATTTAAATGTCCTGGGATTTGAAGAAACACCCATAATGCCAAACAACCTATAAGGTTGCTAACTAGAAAAATCTTGATGGATTTTCTTGTTAGGAAAAACCATTCTGGTTAACAGGTTTTCCTGTTAACCAGTGGGCATGTAGATTGCATCCAATGATATATATATTTGGTAAATAAGTTGACTTGAAGACACTGAGATGGTCAATTTTTTACTCCCAGAAGCTTCTTTACCTTAAAGTTTATAGGTGATCTTAACAGGGCAAGTCAAAGCACCAGTTGCGGTTAAGCCAAACGTCCAGGTCTCGAGTCATTTCATTCAGTATTTTACCAGCTCAGAGAAGAGGTCTTCTTCCTCTTCATTCATACTTAAACACCCTCACTCCACAACACCATCTCTGTTAAATCAATTTGCAACTGAAAAGCAATCAGATCTAAGGGAACTAAAAGTAGAAGAATTCCCATTTGTAGCACAAGTCTAGGACCAGATGTGTGTGGGTATGCAAGTGAAGCAAAACCCCTAACCAACACCATCTTGAATGACATCACTGATGTTTTTGAAATCCAAGTTTATCAGCACAAGCCTCTCCGGTTCACACATTTATTTTTTAAAATAAAAAGCATAAATGTTACAGTTTCTAATCTAGAAACATATTTACAAGATTTGCAGCACTGAAATAAATAAGGTAGAGAATATAGCAAAGAGAAATGATAAACAGTCTACAATGTACATTATATTTAGCTACTTAAAGCTATTTTCAATAAAGAAAAAAATCTCAAACTATAGTATTAATAAATAAAGCTATGTGAAAAAATAAATAAGATTCTCTTACGTCTACGAATTTACGTTTTTACACATAGGACAGAGGTTTTACGTGTAAGCTTTTACGGTCCGCTTCTTTGTTTTAAAGCTTATGATTCAAACAGACACATGTACTGCAAACACTTCAGAATAAATTGGTTTCTGACCTATTTTGGCATTGGAACTGTTTCAGAATTGGGATATTGGCAAAGAAGAGACAACTCTGATCCAAAAACTAGACTGTTTTGCAATGCTTCTCGGAATCTGTCCTTTGTGCGGACCAAGCAGGTCCAGAACCTTCACCTCTAGTGGTTCAACATCTCTGTGTACCTAAATAGTCCCTGATTGGGGCTTTTATTCCTTCAGGAATTTTGAACAGTGATATTTTTGTTTTTCCTTGATGGCTCTGAGGAAAGTGATGTGTCTTTAAAACACAGAAATTTTACATATCAACACCTACACATTCTCAACTCCTATAATGACAACACTTCACATTATTCCTCCGAATATAAACAGTGGATGATCCAAAACTCTTTATCCTTGTGTATACTACTTTTTTCTTGACACTGGCTAAATATTAAAACCAAAGTAATGTGTGTAAAAAAATACTAAGGCTGTAGAATTAAGGCTCTATAAATAATAATCCCAAGCAATTGCTGACATGTATAAACAGCAGCTCTGCCGCAAATAAATGAAAGAAATGTTATGGACATTCCTTTCCGATCCATATATTTTTTTAACTTGTCTGGTCATAACCTGAAACAACTTGAAGGAACATCCATCAGCCTGGTTCACTTCTAATAGCTTTCAAATGAGTTACAGAGTTCTGGCTGAAAGAAGATGACTGGAAGGTACGTTTTAGACTCAGTTCACCTCCTGTGTCTGCAGAAAAGTTAATACCCTTGAATTTTTTCACATTGAGTCAAACTGAAGCCATAAATTTCAATGTTTCTTCTGGACTATATGTGTTAGACCAACAAGAAAAAGAAAACAACTGTGGAAGCAAAAGGAAACATCATTTTCATTTTATTTATGAATAAAATTCTGAAAGGTGTGGTGTACTTGTATATTTAACCTTGTCTACAAAATAAATAGGTTCAGTGAGTCACAAATGTGGATAATTGTTTTGGCAGGACAGTTTTTAGTTGTGAACTCCACAAATGTCATAAATATGAGAGAGATTTATGAGATTTGTAGAGTCATGCAGCAAGCACATGGAAAAATGTTGCTCTGGTCAGGTGAGACCGAAATGTAATCTTTTGGCCAATAAATTTTATGTATGATAGATCCCTACGGTGAGAAGTAGTGGTAGCAGAAATAGGATGAGAATCCAATTGGCTCTCCATGCAATTTGATAGCGCAAGAGCTTCTTTGCAAAATACAATTGGCAACATTTTTTGACTTTATCTGGTGATGCTCCAAAAGACTTGAAGCTGTAACTACAGGAAGACGTCTTTCTACAAAACCTTTCAGACTTTTATTTGTAAAAAATTCTGAAAATCACATTTCCTTTCCCTTCAGATTCCTTATATTTTGTGTTGGTCAATCACAGAAAGTATTAGTAAAATGCATACATTTTCAGATTGTAATGTGACAAAATGTGTTCAAGGGATATGAATACTTAAGCAAGGCACTGCAGCTGCTTTAACTGGTTTTCTTTGAAAAAGGAATGGCTCCACTCATTTGAAGTTAGACAAAACTGTTATTTGTGAAGTGTGTGGGAATGTTCCAAATAGCATAAACATAACTTTAAAATGGCTCTAAAGTAAGAAACAAAACAGAAACAAGACCACATATGATACAAATCCTGTAAAAATATACAATAACTAAAATGAAAACCACACATTCTAATGCAGGGGTTTGAATCTGGCCTGCTAACGATGGTTACATCCACGATGCACTGCTGCATTTTGTGGGGGGGTTAGCATTCTTAATGTTCCCTTTATGCCACAGCCCAAACCCCTGTCCTAAAGCTTTTTATCTTCCTTCTTCATCTGCAAAGTTCCAGTTTCAAATGAAACAGTAAGAAGCAAGTGTTTTACAGTACAAGAGTTTGATTCTGGCAGATGAGTCTCTCTAGATCCTCCTTGCAACCCAGACTGGCTGTATTCTTAATACATCCACTAGTCCGTTGCCCTATAAGTTTGTCGCTCAATCGAACGTCCAAACTACGAAGATAATCGGCGAATGATAAAAAAACAGCATTGGTCATATGCTTCTTGCTGAGTTTATCTCTCACACAAAAGAAAAAGTGGGATAAACTGAGCAGTATGGGAATTTCTTTTGCTTCCGTTGCTGTTATAAATTTCTTTTTAGCGTGGCGTCCAGTCACTGCCCATGCTCAGTTTGGCCCTGGGAATGGTCATCTTCTCCGTGCAGGGAGGTGAGCTTATCTCTGGAGAGAAGTGGATGATGCCGCAGTCGCTCTTCATATTCTGA
This sequence comes from Xiphophorus hellerii, assembly GCF_003331165.1. NCBI lineage: Eukaryota > Metazoa > Chordata > Actinopteri > Cyprinodontiformes > Poeciliidae > Xiphophorus > Xiphophorus hellerii. Next base: position 11,164,103 of record NC_045690.1, on the reverse strand, counting down.
AACTTATTCTCCTTGGAGGGCTCCATGTAGATGACTGAATTTTTGTTCACATGTTTCTTCAGGATGACCGTCTGTGGGGGAGAAGAAGGGAAAACAACACATTAAGGTCATTATTTGGTAGACCTGCAGTGACAGCATCATGATTTATAGTCACTGGTGCTTGCTTGTTGTAGAAAAAGAGATAACTTGATATTTTGACATTATAGGCTCATTTAAAGGTTTATGGGTGGCACGACCTTTTGCTATCTGAAAGCAAAGAGCAAAGGGAAACACCATTTATTCTTAAGCTGTGACAGTTTTAGTACTGGCTGGGCCAGGAACGGGAAAATCAGGGAAAATGCTTCCTAGGAAAAGTCAGAAATTAAGCTCAACAGTAACATTTCTTTGTTAGATATTTTGCCTATTTTGTGTCCTATTTCCGACCTGTACATACTGGATTGTGTATGATTCCAATTTCTCTCTAAGAACTTTAATAAAACTATAATAAAAGACAACACAGACGATGTAATTTTCTATAAAAAGAGAACCCCTACTTTAACTTTGAGATTTCCAAATGAGTGCCAACATTTCCAAAAACAGCATATTCCAAAACCAACAGCTAAAAAGCTCAAATTGATAAATGGGAACTTTGTTGTACTCTTTTCAGCCTTCCTGTTATCTGCTAGGTTGTGCTCTCTTTTGTTCTATCGCAACCTAAATGAGCCAAAGTAATTTTCCCACCTCCTTTCCTCAGCAGCACCTTCCACACTGAAGAGCCTTTTTGTTAGTGTGACCTGATTGACGCTACAAATTAAATGTAGCTGCAATCAAGCTGTGTTTCCAAAAAACTGTTCACTGGTTAGAGCCAGTCAAATCAAAAATCATCTCATGTCACCAGGCTATTAATTTGGGGATAATCGCTCACCTTCTTTGGTGCGCTGTAGCAGGACATCTGCACCCACTTCTTTTTCTTGTTGATGAGTAATGCCACAATGAGAAAGATAATGATGGCCAAAAGGAGTCCTGCAAGGATCCATGCAGCTGATTGGTAAACAAGAGCCATCTCCGTATGGCTGGGGTAGTTCTCACCCAAATGTGGCTGGTCTATGTGACACAGAAAAGACATAGGACGTTTATGGATCTGGATTTCTACACATTTCTAAATACCTAAATGCTCCACTTTCTGGGGGCCCCTGTCAATTTTTTCCTTTCTTAAAGTATAAAAACAGAAGCTCCCTATAAATATACAGAAAATATTATCAACCTTAGGTTGGAAATATATGCACTGGTGGACAGATAAATAAAGGGACTGACTGACATATGCATAGGTGAATGGAAGGGCAGACATTTGCAGAGATTATCTGATTGAAAAGTGGATCTACAGTATATAAGAACAACATGTCGGAAATACAAATATTTTTAAATACTCTTATTTTTTCCATATTTATCCAGACCTGGAAAATACTTAAACTCCTTGGGAACCGATGTATTCATCCCATGGAAAACTTACTCTGCACTGTAACGTCAACATTTACTGACCCTAAATTGAAAACATCTTGTACTAATGATATACTCTAGGGCAGAGAAGTAGGTCCAGTCATTCAAAATGAAAAATGACTCCTGTCTCCCTCAGGAAGGATCATGTTTAGCTCAAGATCCATTTATCACTCTTGTTTTTATATACATTTCACTCATTTATTAAGCCATTCCCAACAGGCCACATTAGCATAAACACTCTTAGAAACTGGCAGGAAGAGTTTGGCAAAGTTGCCATATAGCTAACAGGACAGGATCAGTACTGGAGGACGATGAAGAACAGACAGCTACCTGTATCAGCGGTGACAAGTGGGATGGTCACAGTTGTAATCCAAGATCCACTCTGCCATGTGGTGGTGACCACTTCCTTTTGTTTACTGGTGGACACAGTCACTGATGCTGATGTTGTTGATTCTGTTCAGACAGAAGCAAGATGCCAATATTTTCAGAGTTCTGCAGTGAGTTAGTGTTTACACCCGCTGGTGTTTCAACTGATAAGATGTGTTTATTGGATCTGTCATCCGAACTTCCACTGGGACGCTTTGTGCGCACATTATGTTAAAAGCTCTGTTTTCCATCGGCTAAATAACAAAACAGCTACATGTCGGGGTGAACAATAGGAGGGTATGCTTAGTTTTTCCTCTATAGGAAAAGCTGACATGGGACTTTGCCTTCCTGTGATGCCAGCAGGCGAAAGTGTTATGGGCCAATGCAGCCAGGGAACAGGAAGCACGTGTGAATGTGCGGATGCTCAAGGAATGTTTTCGTTCTGAGTGGACTGTGTGGGTCTGGCACATGGAATGTTTTCTATGTGATCCTGTTTGCCTGTTTAGTGTTTAAGTGGCTGGACCTAACAAATGGTCACAGAATCTTGTTCTCTTCTTTTTAGACAAGTAGCCCCATGACTCATAACATTACAACCAATATTACTAACACCATCATTCAAAAGTAGAGGGAAGTGATACAGTGCTTTGCAAAAGTGAAAAACAGTGTTTTGTTATAGGCATCAATGTATTTTTTGGGGAATTTTATGACAGACTGGAATGTAGAAGTGGATGGCTGTGAAGTGTCTGAAGTTAGTACACGGTTTTCAATGTTTTATATAAATAAAAACATAAAAAGCGAGGAATGCATTTGTGAGTACATCTTACACATGAATACGACCCTTGATCTTAACCACTACATTGTAGCTCCAACCGGTTTTCTTCCAGTATTGCTTTTAATTTAGCACTATCCCTTTTTTCGTTAACTCCGAACACCTTCTTTGTCCCTACTTAAGAATATTACTGACACAGCATGAAGCCCCCACCACCATTTTTTGCTTTGAGGTTGGTGTGCAGTGTTTGATTTCTACCAATTTCTGTACCATCTGACCAGAGCACCTCCTTTCAGATGTCTGTTGTGTCCCCTATGTGCCTTGTATAATATATATAAAAAACACTTCTCATTGCTTTTATTAAACACTGGCTTTTTTCTTGCCACTTTTTTTATAAGGGTCTGATTTGTGGACCAACTGACTAATAATTACCTGTTGACCAATTCTACCACCTGGGCTGTGACTCTCTGTAGCTTCTTCTTAGTTATCATGGGGGATCTGGGCTGTTCTCTTTCTGTTTTTGAACAACAGACTGATATGTTCAGAGCTTGGGATATTATTTTATATGCAAGCCTTACTTTAAAGCTGTTTACAACTGTCACAACAGTTGTATTTATACTGAGCTTACATTATATATGGTGCATTTTATTTCTATATTCTAATTTGGCATTTTGGAAAGTAATCTGGTACCACTGGATTTTATAAGGAGAATCGGTGTAAGAGAGGGATATATGCACACCACTCTTTTATTTGTAAAATCCACCTCAGTGTTGTGTGCTATTTTGTATTGGTCTCGAATAAAATCCCCCTAAAAAATCCATTCTTGTTTGCAAGGACAAAATGTGAAAAGGTTCAACATCCATGACAACATTTTCAAGGCACTGTGCATAATTTCAAATGTGCCAACTAAACAAAATACTGTTTCAACTAAGGATAACTTCCCAGCACAAAAGGCAGCTTTCTCCCATCAATATTTTTCTCGACACCCACCCAAAAACGTACCGAGACAATGTGGGCAGCACTGGCCCTTGAGTAAAACTGGTACCCTGCAGCTGGCTGCCGGACAGTGTTGGGAGAAACACTGAATAGTGCCATTGTTGCACGTGCAGCTTGTGCAGGCGTTGGCCTTCCAGGAGTCCCCGGCTTGCAGCATGTCTCCTTCGGCGGTTATGCAGAACTCCTGTTGGCTGCTGTTCACTGGCAGCAAGTTGCTCTCTGTCTCTTCTGCCGGTGGACACATGTAAATCTAGTCAATAATGAAACACTGCAGAAGCCTATCACATTAGAGCCACTTACTGTACATCACTTAAGTAAAGCCAGACATATGTGTAATGGGGAATGCCATGCATTGCTTAATTGATACATTGCCTAATTGATAGCTCATCTTCTAAGTGACCTGTGATGTTTAACATTTCAATCCGCAAGGGTTACAGAGCCATAACAACAGCTTTCCAGGTGACTCTCTTTGGCAGCTGTCACTTAAGCCCAAAATCTTATCTCCATTTTTGACAAGACTGCAGGGCTGAGATCTATGGCCTTTTAATGACCATACTGCGGGGGACTCAGTCAGTATGTACAGACGCCACTGTATACATCCATTACAAGGCTTATCGGTGAGATGTGTATTATTCTCACATTCCTGGTGACCAGGCCCATACATTTATCAAAGCGAGGCCTCTGACAGTCCATTTTTGTGGGCGTAGATGCAGGGATAAGGCAGGCCGGCATTCTCGAGGAGCAGCTTTCAGATGCAGTCATGCATAGATGATTTGTGGGCCTCATTCTTGGGAGTGCATGGGAAATGTTGTTTGTAAGTTTATAAATGTGTGAGACATTCTGAAATGTTTGGCTTCAGTTGTAAATAAAATGTGCATGTGGTATTACGTTTGCCTCAGCACTGGAGTGGTACAGATGCAGAAAGATTACAGTCTTGTCCCATCAGCAATCAGACAGTTAGACGAGTCTCTGATGTGGGCCGCTGGGTGAAAGCAGTCCACATGTTGTACTTCTTGCCTGGAGGAGCTCTACGTAAATGCAACCGGTCTTTGCTGGTTTCTTTATGGGCCTCTGTGCTTGACATAAAACTGGCCACAAAGAGCAACATGCAAGACCCTACAAAACCACATGCTGATAGCACATCAACAGCAGCTTTAAACAACCCTGACCTGCTTCACATGGCCCTTCCTAAAGCTGTTCAACCTTGTTGTTTTCCTGAAGGGAACCCCTCCTTTCCCTTTTTTTATTACCTGGGCACATATGGCAACAGGTGTCCTTGTTTCTGATGGGTGTCTGGCAAAGCGCTGGGGGACAAACTTCCGTGTCGCACAGGACACGTCCCTTCCTGCAGGTGCAGCGCGTGCACTCATCCAGGTTCCAGGTTTCCCCTTCCACATAAAATTCCCCTCCAGGTGCTCTGCACACCACCATGTCCATCCCATCAGGCTGGCCACTGCCGGACTCATCTAATGGAGAAAAGGAACAATTTGTTTCTCTTGTTTTCTGTAGTTACCACAAACACCTTATGTCTGACCTTTAACAAACTTTTAACTGTCTCCCCCAACTACCTTGAAAATAGCTTGGCTGGACTATTTCAAGCCTCTTTCAGATACTCATTTGTTCTGATATCTACACTTCTTTGTTTCAGCTAAAAATCCTCTGAAAGGTCCTGACTTGGAATGGGGAGTTGAAATTTATCAAGTCCCCATTCCCGAGGAATGGGGTCCCACTCCCGATGCACCTCGGGAGATAGTAGTAAACACACAACTAATATTAACTGCAGGGTATAAAAAGACTCAATTTGCACATATGCACAGAAGACATCATATCTTTCTTCGCTGTCAATCTAAATAATTTGACAAATATGTGCTGATGATGGTAGAAAACAACAAGCTTGAGGAAATATGTGAAAGCTGACCGGAGTTAGCCATAACAACCTCTGATGAATCCACTGCTTTGTGAATCTCCTGAGTGAATTGTGTTAAAATGATTGTTTATATTTTTAAGCTCTCACTCTAGTTAAAAAAATTAGGGAGGAAAAAATATGTTGTGTAATCCTATTGATGTAATAGTTTTGTTAATTAATTTGACTAATGATGAAGATACCTTTGCTTACTTTTCTTAAATAAAAAGGAGTTTTGAGGAATTTTGCCTGATTTCTAATCATTGACAACTGTATTCATAATTATGAATATGAATATATGTATTTATATTCATAAACATCATTTATATTCACAAACATCAGTAATCATCAAATCTGACATAAAGAGTAAATTACAGCTTGATTTAATCATGATCAATCAGTTACATTTTAGCAATATCTTGACACGATGAAGGTCAGAGGCGATAAGTGCAGATCACCGTCTAATAAAAAGAAGCCTCTGGCACGGTACAGAAGTCTGTTTTTTCACACACTTAGCTCAAAACATCTTTAGTGTCTCGCAGAGCAGAGCACATCTGCAAAGAGTTAGACTGTTGTCCCCTGACTAAAAAGGGTGCTTAGCAGAAAGTAGAAGACAGTCTTTCATTTCTAAATATTTGAACAGCCAGCTGAGTCACCCCTCTATAAATATCCCTTACAAGTGGGAGAGTTGTGGATATAAAAGTGTGGGTGTGGATCAGTGAGCCTTCCAGTTCCAAAAAAACACATAGAGAGTGTGACTGTGCCGAATTGAGAGGCCATGAAGTTTAAAATCTAAGAGTTGAATTATGATATGTTATTACCAGATGAGGAAAGTGTTTAGGTACAACTGCTGTTAGTGTGACCACACCAAGCAAATTGTGCTATGTTGTTGGAAAGGAAAGACTTTCATCAAACAGTTCCTCTCTTATCACAGTGTCTCTTGTAAGACTGTTATCGGAATAAAAAGACACATGTTATGTGTGTATCTGTGTTCCAAACCAAGTGTATGTTTCTGGCTTCAGTAGTGATTGTTTATATTTTTTTTAGATGAGGCTACAAGCAGCCAATACTGCAACTCTGATCTTAAAAGAGACATAGAAGTTTATTACTTCATTTGTTTTATGTATATTTGAACTGTGGCCACATTGGGATGGTTATTTGCACAGAAGTGGATGATTATTTACAATGAAGATGGACACTAGTGCCAACTCTGCCGTTGGCTGTTCCAATAGTCAGCAGATGTTGCTTAGTGATGTCAAGACCTAATTTGGCTAATTGGTCATAAACTCTACTCTTGATATTTTAACTATTTCTATTTGCTTTACTTTGCTTCTTTTGAAGCTAATTAATTATTTTATTCATGTTTTCTAACCCTATCTTCCTTTTTTTCTTTTTAACTGCTCCTATCTATTATTTTCTTGCTGTGTAGCAACAAAATAATAGATATTTTGGTGCAACTTGCTTGATGGAAACATAGTTGACTTGATTTGATTTTGGACAACTAAAAACTTACATTGACTTTGCTGCCAGTGCAAGCTCAATATCTAATCTTATGTTGCATTTATTGCAACAAGACATTTTCATAAAGCAGAGACATGGGAATGTTTCTCACAGTGAAGCCTTACCTTCACATGTAGGACAGCATTGGTCAGACTTGACAACAGGATGAGAGCAGCTGGGCATGGGGCATGATATGAGCACACACATCTCCCGTCCAGAGAGGCAGTAGCAGTCACGGCAGCCGTCGTGCCAGCTGTCACCCTCCTCATATCTGCGACCATTGGAAGTGAGGCAGAAACTGGGCATAATGGCTGGGACGGTCGTGCTTGGAACTTGGTCAACTTCTAGAAACACAAATATACACAGTCATGATATACAGAAAGTATGACCTTTTTGATCTTGAAAGAGAAAAACATCCAAGCAGTTCATTTTCTTTTCACTTAGAGAAAAAAATGTTCTTACTGACAGCCACATAGTTGCTTCTAAGTCATTTCACTCAGTTAGACACTGCCTTGAGTATAAGATTGTTCAAATGCACCCAAAGACCTTGTTAAGAGTAAGAAATTGCCAAGTTGTCACAACACAGCTTTTAAAGTCTGAAACAATCTGTGAACTGTTCAACTTAGGCAGATGCTTACAGGACTATTCATTTAGATTTTAGATCTGAAAAACATCAATAAATTTAAACAGGCTTCCAAAAATGTTTTCTCTTTCCTTTACATCTCCCAAATCTAAAACAGAAGCTCATTCAGAATTTTTAACTCAGGTAAACAGAGGATTATTTACAGAAGATGTTGTTGAGTTTTTGTTTGTGTTTGTAGAAAGGAACTGCTGTTCCCACTATTCAAGAAAACCAGGAGATTAAATATTTGTAATATGCCTAAATTGGAAAAATAAACACATAGCATGAAATGTAATCCAGCATCAATGTAGCACTTCACTTATTTCCTATTCATGTTGATCTTACGGTAAATGAGATGGTTTTAGCAGAGACTACTAATCAAATATCCCTACATCTACATTTGCCTTTAAAAGACCCAGTAATTTATCTTATTTAAATAAATCATCAGTTGAATGAAAACAATCTAGATGCAGTAGAACCCAGAAAACTAAATATATGATGACTCCAAGTTAGCTTATTTTGCATTTCTGTTATAACTTCTGGTGTGCTAAAACTTGGAGATGTTCTGTTTTTATCAGTGCTGAGATTAGATTCGGTACTGAAAGGTTACTTTAATACCTTTGCACATGCAGATGTTGCAGCCCTTCCTGTTCTGTCGATAGCCATTGCTACAGTACTTGTCGCAGGTGAAGGGAGGACATTTCACACAACGACACATTTCACAGCCATGTTTGTTCCTCCTGCGGGGTGAGACACACATTGAAGCACATGTGATCAAAAGTCTGTTACTACAATGGCAAATAAGCTATGATGTCCCACATAATTGTTTCAAAGACTGGATTTCTTCAAGATCTGTGAAGAAACATGGCCTTGTGACACATTGAAAGAAGTTTTCTAAAGTCACGAATAATCAACATCTGGACCAGTTTTTCTTTCTTTATACTGGTTTCTTTGGAGAATGTCAAATAAAAGTTCAACATATGAGTTGCTTGTGGTTTGAATATCATACCAGTTCTAAAGACTCTGAAAGGGGCACTTCAAAGCCAATTCAGATGCTTTCAATTCTGCCTGTTGCCATCTGTATTGCCCCAGAATCTCCAGTTGGTATATAAAAGTCTTAGTGAGCAGTGGACTGGTAAGAGTTAGGGTAGATTTTAAAACATTGTTGTTGATGTTACAGAAAAAGATGGTGGAAGAAGGGGGCTTCCGATGGCCAACCTGATAATATACAGTTTTACTTGAATGGAAAGTTATAAGTATAGATTTCATGCAGACTGAGAAGCAGAATGAAATGCAGAAGCTGGAAACAGTTGGATTCTATTATCTGCCCAATAAACATGGATGGGATACAGCTTGATTTTATCAAATCACAGATAAAAGAATAAACTGTATCCACCTCTTTACCATTCACTCAGCTTTCCTCTTTATTTTTCTCTGTAGCTATAATTTTTTTATTTTGATTCTTATGCTATTTCATTAAACCCAAATAATGACACCATTAATCTTCATCTGCTGAAATTAAACAGACTCCAAAATCTATAATGCACTGCATAAAGTGGATGCAAATCTCAGGCTCAGCAAACTGAAGACTCAATTCATGCTGAAACAGCAATAAGAGTGATAGAAACAACACTGTGAGTGGCCAGCCAGCGCCTCTCTGTACAAATACTGAGCGAGAGTGTGGCAACCTTATAGCAAGGCTTTGTTTAAAGATGGCATGTGGAATGCAAAGCAAGTCTTTGGGCTCCAGAGGGGATAGAGGTTCTTGGGGAGACACTGGGGAGGGGGATGGGGGGGAAGCTTATTAATAGACTGCTGGCTCAGCAGAATTTCTAATGTAATGTCTGGAAAAAAAGCCATTCATAGTCTGTGTTCACAATGTTGACATTTTTAACTAAGAAGGATAAATTACACATCTTCAGTCTCTGATTCGACTTTCTGGATGCTTTCTGCATAAGTATTCACAAATCTAAAAGTTTTTTTAATCACATTACTGCCACAAGTTTCAATATAATTTATTGGATGTTCTTATGACAATCAGAAATTAGTTCATAACTTTGAAGTGAAAATAAATGGATACATAACTTGTTTTTGCCAAAAGAAACACAACGAGTCAAATTTGTGTTAGTCTCTCACCTCGGATCCAAGTAAAATACTTTGAAGTTTGTGGTTGTTCATCTTACAACATATGAAAAAGTTCATAAAGTACAAAAAAAGGCTAGTGCAAAGAACTTTATATAAACTGGTAATTCTAGAGGAAATTCTTCAAAACACGCCTAATCCATTTTCCAGGGTTTGTTTTTCTCCTAGTTTGGATTTGAACACCAAAAAACTCAGAGGATGTCATCAAGTGATCATTATAACTTGGTTTTTGTTTTGCTTCATGGTAACTACAATCAGGAGTGTGAGAGGACAAATCTGCACTGTGAGACACACAGGCTCTCAGAGGATTTCAGACCTCTAAGGCAAGACACAAACAGCTGCTTAGGAAGGATAAAACAAAGACTTCCTGCTCTTCTTTCTGCCCCCACAGGATCCTTCTCATACTTTCTTCCTTTCTTTGCAACTATATTAGGCCTGTCTTCAGCCATAGCTCCCGGATGCAAGGCTGGATATTAGAAGTATCAAGACTGTATACGTTTCTTGTAGTTGTCTTTAGTCCTGATGCAATTTTGATCGTTGCATTGAGACAGGATGATGATTTATGAAATAAGACTAGTGCCTGGGGACTAAGCATACTGGCACAGAGCGCTCCCAGATGTTTGATTGGGCTAAATGGGATTAGGAGGGGAAAGAGTTGCAGGGAGCTGAAAGGCTAACGTGGACCCCACAGAAACATAATCACACTCAAAAAGAGACACACTCATTCACAGATTCAGAATCCTGGGAATGGCCACCAAGGTAGATGGGTGCTTTGATCGCAGATGCCAAATAGCTGCTGACATACTGACTAATGAGCAAGCACAGCCTGCAAGGTAATGCTCGATAAGATTCAATAAGCACTCAACTGATTATATAAACACAGCAATTTACTGTGCACACAAGAGGTGACAGGTCTAAAACACATAAAGCATTTGATTAACATGGTTCTTAAAAAAATTGATGAAGTCCTCTCCCACACCCCGATAAAGAAAATAAAAATTTCTGAAGTTCAATACCCGTAAGTTTTGAACTTATGGATTTGCTCATTGCTTTCATATGAGTTTTAGTTAGAATACTGGACTTCTGTGTAACATTGCAACTTAGGGTCTTTTCCATTCATTTTCTGTCAACTTCCTGTACTTGACAATAAGGCCTGCTTGGAGTGACTCCCCCTCAGTTAATCTGAATGACATATTATGCAAAAAAAGAAATGATCTATGATTTAGTTTGATTTAATTGATAGTTATTCTATGTGACTTACAAATTACTTGTATTTATCTAATGAATTAATTAATCTAATAAATGTATTGCATACAATTTATATGCCTCCAATTTTAATAATTTAGATAATGTCTACATGATTAGATATGAATAAATTAGGATTAAGTTAAAACTGATTCAGTCAGCTGGACAAATCTGGCTCATTAACACAATGCAGGCACTGACATAATCAGTAAAATATGCATTAAAATTGTTTCTCATTTAATCAAGGGAAAGCATAACAGTCAACATTTTAGCTGCATAAAGTGCTTTCAGCAGATTACAAGTTGCAGGGGCTTAGTCTTTATTAGCTGCTCATTAGTAGTTATCAATTGTCAAAACAGTTGCGAAACGTGCTTCTGGCAGATACAATCTGATGCATTGTCGGGTCAAAGTTTTCAGGTACAAAACAATACGAAACCACAAAATAGTGAAGGTACAAAACAACCTGCAGAGTCAACAGAAACAGATGACTTTAAACAGGCTGAAACCCTGGGCCTGTTTAAACAGATGTTTAGACAGATGAGAATAACTGGATTTGAGTGATGAGAAACCCATTGGGTAATCAGGTGAACATACACATATCCATAAGGGCAGGTCTTTGTGCAGGTCAGGGTTCGGCACTTGGGAGTGGGGATGCTGCACTCACACACCTCGCAGCCCAAATCATCCTTCTCATATCCCGATGGACATTGCAGAGAACAGTACTTTCCCAAGTCAGGACAGGAGTCATCTGAAAGAGTTGAATTAGAAAGGTCATCTTATAAAGCTTCAGAAAAGCAAAGACATAGTGTGCTATTTGGCTGTGCACATGAAGATTCCGCTGACAGAGCGGAGCATTTATCATTTTCAACAAGAAAATGATAAATGTTTATATCAGATGTTTATTACACTAAAATCAATTCCTTGAGATTTCAAACCAAAGGTAAAACTTACTGTTGAGACACTGGCAGAGGAGGCACCCATTGTGGTCTTGTTGGAAGCCATAGGGGCATTCAATCCCTGAAAGGGAGCAATTTTCCAATGGTGGACACAGCAATGGGCTAACTGTTTCATAGGATGGCTCTGCAAAATGAAAGAACAGTGACAGACATAGTATTATGACATAAAAATATAACTTTATCAAACATAAATGAGCATTTGTTTAAACCCCCTCTGGTGCAACATCTAATCTTTCTTTCCATCTATGATAGCTACCTATTTGCACATTTACAATGCTCTAAACAGCAATTACAGATAACTGCAGAGCAATTACACTACAGTAAGGTAGGTTACACTCTAAGATGGGATGGTACGTCTGTGTGTTACTTAGTGGCCTCCCATTAATAAGTTTAATGTGTCTGGCACTCGCAGAAGCTTCAGTCTGCCAGTTTAGATGAAAAAGCATCCCCGGGGGCTTAATGCAAATTCACGCATGGCTCCAGACTGTCTTGTGTTTGAGCCAACTTTACTGTAAATCTGCATTATAAATAAAAATAGAACAACTGAACCGTTCTTGGGACATTCTGTAGGAGGAGTGGCTCGTCGAGCTGTAATTAATTTTACAAAGAAAGAAAAGATCAACCTCAATTATGTAGCCTCCTGCTTTGAAAGCATGCCGTAACCTCATCCACACAGGTGGGTCTCATTTTGGTGGGCAAGGGCAATAAAGAAATACAAAGAACCCTACAGCTTGAAGAATGCACTATGGCCTCCCCTTTAATGAGCCCATGCCGATATATTCTTTGTAGTAAAGCTGCAGGGCCACAAGAGCCTTACCCGTGTGGTATGTGGGTTAATGTGTAGCTCAGAGAATTTGGCTGTCTATTAAACTTAATAAATACGACAGGATGCTTGGTTGGAAAGCCCTCAGATACCTTCGCAGAAGGGACAGCATTCTCCAGGAATTTTTACAGGGTTCTGGCAACTCTGTTTGCAGGCCATGGCTGTACAGTGTGGATCCCCATCCACACACTGACAGAATGTGCAGTCGTCTTCTTTCCACTGTTCCTCGTGGGTTCGGAGTTTGTTATTCACCCAGCAACTAGCCTTAGTGCTGTCCATCGACATCAACTCAACATCTGAGGAAGAAAAATACACATCCATTATACCTTCTGGTACAAAAGTAAAGTAAGAAAGGAACATTTTATGTACTTTTGTTTTGTGAAGCTGTGTTTTTAGTTTACTTGGGTGTCAAAATAAAACCATTTTCAGAGTTGATTCTCCATTCTCGTCTGCAGCTGATGCAGACAGTAAAAAGCAGGGAGTCCCCCGGAAGTCAATAAGATACTGAGACTTTCGTTTGAACAAGAGCCAACGACAAAGCACTCTTGAATTTGGGAAATATAAACATGAGCTTAAATGTTTGCGGTACAGCTATGTTATTACAAGTAAGGTTTTCTAAAGTGCAACACAGACAGGCTTTAAAGTTTCACAATATCTAGTCCCTACAGAATCCACTCTAGTTTTTGGCAAATACTACAACTTCTTTGTTCAAATCTTAGTTGTGAATCCCCAAGGCCCCCGGTCAAAGGCCAAGCCAGACTTCTAATATATCAATTGTCTCGCTGAAGAAAAGAAAGTGCTTTTGTAGATTTATTCATTAACCTTGAGTAGAAGCCATAAAGTTTTGCGACAGTTTTACAGTTAACCTGATGAGTTATTCTGCTCACTTTTAAGTAATGGATGACAGTGAAGGCAAGCTCTTAACCTTGCTTTTATTTGCCATTTTTAAACATCTTAGGCACAATCTTAATGTATGTAAATCTAAAACCATGGATATTTCTGTTTTTTATGAAAAAAAAAGTTTAATGTGTGAGTATGAAAGACATAAAGGTAGCAGTTTACGGTGTACAAGAGCAATACTGAAATTGTGATTGCTAAAATCCCATTCAGTAGACTGAGATTGGCCTAAGCTGATTTTTATTCACTCAATGTATACCTAATGCCTTCATAAAGTGTACCAGTTCTGCGTTAACAAAAATATTGATGTTTACTTTTGCACTGAAAGCAAATGAAGTCAGAAGAATTGTTGGAACACGTCTGTGGTTCATTCAACTTTTGAGACAGCAAGAGAGATCAACAAACTGCAGTCTTGGTGTTTGATCAAACTGCTGTTTTAGTCATGCTGGCATCGCTAACTATCCATCTATTGTTTATACCCGTTTATCCTTGCACGGTTGCGGCAGGGGATATGGGTGCTGGTACCTTTCTTCAATGGTCATTGGGCTAGAGAGGGGGATACACTCTGCACAGGTTGCCAGTCTATCACAGGTCAACACAGGGCCACAGGAAAAACAACCCTGCACACACACAATCACTCCTAAGGGCAAGTTAGAGACACCAATTATCCTACTATGTGTATTTTTTAGGTTCAGACAGAATCAATGCCTGTAAGAGAAGACTGGGCAAATTCAATGCAAAAAGACCCCAGGCCAGGACTCAAATTCAGGATCTTCTTACAGAAAGGCATCAAAGCTATACAAACTGCTAATAACAGCACTAGCCATGCTAACTTCTAAAATAAGACAGTTTATTAAGATCATGAGCATGGCTAAAGCAATAAATTGGTCTTCATTTTAAATATTATCAAAAGCCTGTTTTACATTAGCTAATCTCTCACAGACTTTAGCTACTAACAATTTAATTTTTACTTCTTAGTCATACAGCAGATGTGTTCAAAGTGCGGCCTACTGGCCATTTATGGTTCGCTGTAAAACTTTGGGTGCACCCCCCCAAGCAAACTTCTAGAATGGAACAAAACTGGCATACAGGCATTTCATTTACACTTTTTCATTTTTCAGGGCAACATATTTTATAAATCACATCTTCTTAAAAAAATATTAGGTGCAAAAAATGTATTCCCATTAATTATGGTGCAACTAGAGCCACAAATAACCTAGGTTTTCTCAAAAGCAAATCTCACTTTTCAAATGAGACATTTTTTTAGTATGATATTGAGCAGAGTAAAGAAAAGGTACAAAACTTTCGTTTTAATAATGTTATAAAAATATACGAATATTTGTGGCCCTCAAGGGCTTTGGCCCTCATGGCAAAAAGTTTGGACACCACTGTCATACAGGGTGTTCTAAAAGAGCATTGTGTGATTAATCATTCAAAGGTTTTTGTTTATTTATGTATTGATAGCCTTTATTTGATTTTAAGTCAAATTGATTTTCTGTTAGAGCAGCATTCAAATCATCCAAAAGACTCCACATTTCAAGGTGATCCTCCAACGCTCCAACTTTTGCCTTCTATCCTTTCTCATGCATTTGATTAACTGTAGGTATGCTGGCAGAGGCCAATGTTGGCTGCAATCTCTGTCCACAGGCTCCTGACTGACTATAATGTGGTTGCCAGATGCACTGCAAGACCTTTTCTTTTCCTAAGCCAAACTGACATAGCAAAGCTGCCTACCTGGCTTTGAGTGCATGCCTCACAAATTAGACCTGCCCAAGATCTTGAACAGAAATTAAAATTCAAAAGAAGATCATGAGCATGGCTAAAGCAGTGATAGGAAAGAGATCTGAAAGATCAATTGTAGCTTATGTTCTTTAAATGTACTTACATTTTATTTTCTTATGTAACTTTCTGAACTTGCTCATAAGGTTTAACAAAAATAGTCAGGGGAAACCACAATAGATGTGAAAGAAAATTGGAAAAGTAGTGCCCTAAGAAGTGGGCATCTGTGTCATAATTTTATTTATCTGTAGATGTCCAGTTTACGTGGATATGTCACTAACAGAAATTGCTCTACAAAATCTCAGTTTTTCAGATCAAAAACCAAAACATTTGGTTATCACTGTAAATCCGGTTTTCAAAGTTTGCTATTTTGCAAAGCCTTTTTGAAAGTCTCAGGGTTTGTTCTCACTAAAAACTGAAGGTGAACTGGTGGTGCAAACAGAGCAGAAAATCAGCATTTTTCAAAAATACCAACATTAATTTAGAAAAGGGCCTTGGGCTCTTTCATTAGAATAATGTGATGGTTCAGCAAAATCTTGAACTAAATTGACACATTTCAGTGAAAGAATGGCTTGGGTGTGTGTACCTATGCAAACGGGGCAGCACTCGCCCTCTGGAATGTAGAACTTTTCACAGTCCAGCTCACCACACTCGGCTTTGGAGCAGAAGGAGATTCCTCCGCGGCACTGACACAGCCAGCAGGGGTCCATGCGGTATACCTCTCCTTCTGAGAACTTTTTGCCATTGAAGACACAATTTGGAGAAACTGCAAAGACAAAAATAGAGTTAGTATTAAACTAAATTTTATATAGGAAGGACAATTATAAACACACTGGGGTTTGGGAGTAAGTACACAATACGTTGTCCTTCATGCTTAAGTCCAACTCCTGACCACATTAGAAAAATAGTACAGTTGTCAGCAACATCTTCTTCATCAGTGAGAGGCTGTCACAACTGTGCATGAAAACAACCTATTCCTGAATAAATTATCTTGTATTATTGATTGAATTGTGCAATCCATCACATGCAAACCTAAACTCTGATAACCACAAATTACATTTATCAGAAAATGAAAGTGGGTTTATGGTGAGGAATTTCACAGGGACTTAATAAGTCTTGAAAAGGTTGAGGACTCAGTCAGAATCTTTGGTAGACTCTGAGCTCAGTTCTCTGCTGACT
Organism: Xiphophorus hellerii; assembly: GCF_003331165.1. Classification (NCBI taxonomy): domain Eukaryota; kingdom Metazoa; phylum Chordata; class Actinopteri; order Cyprinodontiformes; family Poeciliidae; genus Xiphophorus; species Xiphophorus hellerii. Next base: position 11,147,450 of record NC_045690.1, on the reverse strand, counting down.
CTATCCACACCTGGGCCTGAATTTCTCCAACAGAATGCAAGCATTTAGAGCCTCTTCAAGAGGCATTCTGTAAGCTATGAAACACAATTATCCTGGATTAATTCACCATTAGAAACCTGAATTCAGTTTCTCTACATGGTTAACAGGTACTGAGGTGTCTATCAAAATAACATCTTACCTAACATGGTATGTTTTCATCAATACACAGATGCCTCACATTAAATTAGAATGTGGCTATTCCATGAATTCAATTTGAAAATTAATTACAGAAAGAGTGTTTATTTCTGTTACAGATAATGATTATGGCTTTTAGCTGATGAAAACCTTTCAGTTTCTCACAAAATATGAATATAGACTCAATATGTTTAGTCTAGTGTCTTTAACCTTTCTCTAGACAATATCCCATAGGTTTTCTAGTCAGTGAAGCTCAGTGTTACCAAGATCATTACACATTTTGCTATGTTTGGCAGTGTGGTCAAGTAAAATGTCCAGCTGGAAAGTAAAAGCAGCATCTAAATAAAGTTTGGAGAAACCTAACACTAGATCACAAGCAACTTGAGCTCTTTTTTGAGATCATCATTTTCAATCTGCAAGCTACATATGTTCTTTACACCTCACAATCAGCTGAAAGGACCTGACATGAAGTTGATCCTCCGATATTGTATCTTTAATACACCTGGGGAGTAAGTCCTTAAGCCATAGAGACTATGAACTGGTTGACTGGTTGCATTGAGAAAAGTTATGATCAAGCAATCGAATACAGGACAAAATCACCAGCAAAGTCATGAACTTTGAAGACTAAGCAACAGTCTGGTCTCTGGTTCTAGAATGGCTTGTTAAAACAAATGTAACAATTATAACTCCTCTCCTATATAGGAGGGTTGCTTCATGGACCTCTCAAAGCAGGGGCTATGCATGTTGCTTGTGTACATTTTTCTAAATAACTGTTTCCTCCCACCTAACTTTCCATTAAGATGCTTAGCAGCCAGCTTTCTTTAACAATAACCTTTGTGTTACACCCTTCTTAAGAAAGGGTCAATCACTATCTGCTAGATAACTGGTGTCTTGGATAGTGTAGATCAAAACATAAAATCTCTAGATTAATATCCTTTTAATGATGATGTAAAATAATTCATCATGGGAATTAACAGAAATTAATATCTTTCTCTCAATGTGCAGTGAGTTTTTGAATAGAATTACTGAATTTCAGTTTTGAAGATACTTTAATTTATTAAGATGCACATGTATGTGAGAAAGTGTTACAGAAGACAACCTACTGTCTTAAGGTAACATTTCTTGAACTGATGTGGGAGTCTTTTGTAGTCATAAATGAGATCAGAGGTCATGCCTGCATCTGTACACCATACCTTTAGGCGGATAATCAAAAGCCTCCTCGCCAAATGACCCCATGCCTCCCGACAACCAGCACTGCGCTCCTAATACGAAGCAGGTGGGAGTTGAAAGTAAAGCAGGGGATTTGTTGATCTTTTATTACTCTCCTTGTCCATTTTTCACCCTTCTCTTCCCTTTCATTCTCCGTTCCTTTTATCCCACTTATGTGTGCATCAGAACAGACCAGAGAAAATGCAATAAGTGCTTCAGCCCGGCTAAATCAAAAGGGAAGGCAATGGCCTTTTAACGCTCAGAGAAGCAATAGGAAGTCACTTTAAGGGGATGCTCACATGTGATTTCCTGAGCTTTTGTTAATGGTAATCCCTTAAATAACATGTGGCGCAGAGTTTAAATTCCAGTCGTGCTTTATGCTGTTCATTCTTCAATAAATTGATATGAGGATTTGATGTGGAGATAGATGGACTCGAAAACAATGAGCAGAAGTCTATCTAAAATCGTGACAGTGGTGAGACCAAAACATTGTTTTTTCTAAAAAATAAATAGTGGATGGGAAATTTAACTTCTATCTTTAATGCATCTTAAAATCTTTTGAGGACAGTTGTTGGCTGCATGCTCAAAACAAGATCAAGTCTTCCATGGTGATCTCAGCCTCATTGCTTAACATCAGAATGAATCTTATCATCATGTGCAATGTGAGTAAAGTCTGACATCATGGGACATTTTCTGTGAATGTGCCAATCAGAGTGTTAAGAAACAGCAGTTAAACAGGATCATCTGTGACATCATGTTATTGGTCCAGAACAGTGTTGGAAGTTTTAGAAACTACAATAGTTGTTCAGTCAGTAGAAGAATACCTTCCATTGTTTATGGAAGCCAAAATTCACTAAGTGCATTTGGTAATTGCACACACTCATCCTGGCTAAAAATGAGCCCCTCGACCCAGCCATGGAAACAATCCAATCGTTCCATACCACTAACAGAAATACAAGACAGGGTGTGCTAAAATGTCTTTCATTGGAGGATGGTGTCTCAAGTGATTTAGTCATGCTGTGTCAATGTTGCTTCAGAAAATTTACAGAGGGGACTCTGTCTGTGCTTTTGTCCACTTCCCTTTCTGTGGAGCTTTCTGACACTGCAGGCAGTCATGCAGGGCCTAACGGACAGTAGAAGCAACACAAAAGGCATCAAGCCCCAGGTCCAAAAAGCAGCGGACACTTGTTATCAAAACACTGATCCTGTGGCCCCCACGGCTGCCATTCAGCCCCCGCCAGCATGCCGGACTCGATTACCCTCCCCACTGGCAGACTGGAGCACATAAAAAGCATTCCCATCAATGAACTGTTGAACCTTTTCCCCTCTGGATGTGTGACCAGACAGGAACCCTTTGACATTGCACTCCTGTTCAGAAAATTCATAGCCTAAGCACTTTTCTGGTCACCAGGCTTGTTAAGTCTATTAATTCCAGGACACGGCACACATTTATACATCTGGATGAGTCAGAATGGGAACTTGTTCTGTTGGTAAAACACTGAATATTTGTTGGGCGGGCAGAGTAAACAGGCCAGTACCGCAGGTCCCCTCCCTGCTGGCACTCCTGATTGCCTGTGCTCTACAAAACTCAAGATTTGAGAACTGTAGTTTTCTTTTCCTCCTGTTACTGTATCATTTTTCCCCTTTTATGTCCCATCTCTTTAGGTTATTTGAAAAAAATTCCAAGTCTCTAAAGTAATAGGCCAGGTAATAGGTAAAAGCCAACATTGCTGTTTTCATTCTTTTACACATGATATGACTCTTTTTTTCTGCATACATGGTCAACAAGCACAAAACAATCTGGTCCAGATTGTGACCACTGTGATGTCCGCTGAGAGTCCTGGTGGACCCAAGTGGACCACTACAGATGACAAAATTAATGTCACATGCAGGCTTTGTTCTCCCATAGCTTCTGTTTTTAGAATGTGTTTCTAACAGAAAGGCTATTGCTGACACACTGCCTCCCTTTTTGATATTTGAGTGGTGGAAATCCAGTTTATTCTGTTCCCCTGGCCATTAGTTTAAAATACCCAGTATAATCTAGGTTGTACAAAATGAACATGAAAAATGAGCTATCTACAGCTGGTAAGGTATTGGCTACTTATACCCTTCTAACAGAATCTTACTTAGAAAATCCTGAACTATTTCTTATAAACTCTGGGGGAAATTGACTCAGCACTCCTAACACTTCCCATCTAATCAGCAACTTTCCTTTTTTCTATTCAGCAGGGGAAAGCCTCATGCAGGGGGGAATAATTACCTCCAGATCAATGAAGTACCTCCCACCAACTGTGCAACTGCTTCTGTGAAGGAGAGCAATCAAAGTGTGTGGTATGTACTTCAGTGGAATTACCTTTCTGACACTCAAAGACGTCACAGCAGTCTCCTGGCCGACCGCTAGCCAGACTGATCAGAACAGCGTGCTGGCCGCTTGGACAGTGGGTTTTGTTGCAAGCACGGAAATCACATGTGCACTGGGGCAGCATGGAGGGGCAGCACCCAGCAGGGGGCGTGTAGCTCTTGGTCAAGAGCGACCCTTTAGGGCAAGAGGGCAGCTGCAGGGCAGGACATGTCACCCCAGCACACCTCAGCTCCTCTGAAAAACAAAAAAAACATGACTTATGTTAACATTATAAATGTGTGTAATACCATTTTCTGGAGCTCTGGGCTCTGACAGTACAAACACTGTTCTCGCCGAGGAAGAGGTGGAGACTGCTTCCACCATGTGAGAGTGCAAATCTGCAAGACAGCTGGCTGCTTGCAGTGTCAGTTGAGTCACTTCAGAAAGGTGCTGCTGCAGAACTCTGCACGCAGTCATCAGATCCTCACTTCAGTCCAGGGCAACTTTTACTGCAACCTGTCAGGAAAGTGAGAGCACAGGCAGCTCTCTCTGGACATGACACAGCACTCCACAGATCCTGTCGACGCGACTCTGATCCCACTCTCCTTGGCTCGTATTGCCCACAATCCAAACAGTTTCTCATGCTCTAAAACCCAGTCATTAATAGTAGCCAACCTTGAACAGAGCTTTGCTTCATAGCAGTTTAAAGACTCTCCTTCACTTAGCATACCAGGCTGCGTTTGTCTATTCATCTGCAGAGACAATATAATGGCTCTGATAGCCATTTTGGGGGGGAATGTAGTGTGCAGCCAATATGGGCGGGGGGCTCAGTAGTGTATTTTGGAACCTTTTCAGGAAAATAAAAGTAGCACCCTCTTTTTTCAGATATTGCTTGAGAACAGTTGTATGCTTCCAAAACAAGGCATTACTTAACCTGAAGGGACATGCTTATTTTGGTTCTCCCTGTTACTGTAATGTTACCAGGACATAGAGAGGTTGAAAGCAGATTGATGCTCCAACTGTAACCAATCAGTCTTTCCTCATTTCCTGTTGCAAATACTGGGACCATGAAAGCCACTTTTGCCACTATGAGCAGTGATCATGGATAACAATGAGCACAGACCTGCACCTCCAATGAAAAATAATAATAATAACAAAAAAAACCATGACATTGACAGAAGAAACATGTGAACAAATGATTGCACTAAGTCAAACCAAACTGTTCATGATTTTGTTATGAGAAATGCTTGACAATCTTTGCATACATCTGGTTTTTGAGGAGAGGAAATTAAACAGGCTCGAGGTTGCGTAACACTGCTTGGGGTTGTGGTTTTGTAAAGTTTCCAGAGTTTTGTTGTAGGCCTTCCTAAGACAACAGTCTTTTATGATGTGTCTCAAAAGACAGGTAAGCAGGTGGTTTGCTGCTCTATGCTGCATATAGCCAAAGAAAACTCAAGTCACTTTCTCTGGCATATCGTTGAGAAGGACCCTAGAAATTGTATGACTAAGGGTTTTTAAACCTTGAAGACATACCTTGTATTTTTTTAAAGTGGATTTTTGTGATTTTGTTATTGGTAGTAGTTAATCATTTCAGTAGTTAAGTAGTTTTCAATTGCAATTAATCACAAATAATCAATATAGGTTTTAATCCTAAAACCTATATTGACAAAATAAGCCTAACCCTTTTCAATTCAGAAACCGTTTTTGTTGCTAAAGTATAGATGAAAAGTGGTATTATACCCATTCAGCTTCCAAGTGTTTAGGAACCTCTTATAATTTATGCAACTTCGTATTTGCTTCTTTGTATTTGCAAAAATACAAAAGAAGCCGTTTGTGCTGCTCCAATATGTTTTGCATTGAGATGGTATTTTGTGAAAGGTGTGAATGCGTAGTGATTGATTAACCTCTACTATAGCATTGAATCCCTTCAATTTGACTTGTCTTAAATTTCTCAAATGAAACTTTTTAAACTAACTTGTTGGAAAGTCATGTCGAAGAATAATTACTATCCCTTTCATAAATATAATCAGTGGAGCTTCTTTAGTTTCCACACTATAACCCTCTGTGGTTCTAGCGACTGGAAATGTTGCAAAATCATCAAAAGTGTTTTTCTTGAACATGATGTAAAATTACTTCACTTCTTTTAGCCAGCTGACTGCCAGTGTCAAAAGACTCTGGTGGTGGCCATATTGCATTACCCTGTGCTCCAAACAGCCAGAGAAATATTCAGTCACTCTGGTACTCACTCTGGAATCTCTTTGAAATTACTTTTTAACTATAGTAATTTTTATTGTGATTTTGAGACTCAAAACTTTTTTACTCTTCATTAAATGTCAAAAGCCTTAAAAAAATCATTTTAAAAAATAGTCTACTCTCCTGCAATGCGGTTACCTGCCTGACCTCAAGTAAAGAGGTCCTTTGATTTGGTGGGTGGAGGGATCTGATGGCTGAAATTGAGAAGAAGCAAAACGTTCAGGTTTTCTGGCTCTGGATGAATACAGCAGGAGTGTGAAGTATCTGTACTGTACTGTTTACTCAGGCTACCTGGGAACAGTGAACAGAGCTACAAAGCTCTCATTGATAAACTCAGTTACTAAATGGTGTCATAGCAAAAGGAGGGAAACCCCCAGAATCAACGTTAGGCTACAACACTTTCCAGGGTTTTTGGCCAATTTTCTAGACTGAAATTAAATAAACTTGGAACTGCTGATTGCCCGGTGTTTTACATTAAAAAAAACGTCTAACACAGTCCACTGCTGCTCAGTTGAACCCATTTTGCATTAGAAAGAAAACTCCAAGCTTTTAAAAATCCACAGAAAACACTTTCTCTGTATTGTGTGTGACTCAGAGGAGGCTGATTACTCTTTGAATTGCGATAATGGCCGGGGTTAGAGAGTGCTGGGAAAAGCAGCTGGCAGACACGCCATTGTCATTTAAATGAACAGAATTGTATCCTTCTGTGGAAATGCTCCAACCCTTGCAGGTCTAATTAATATATGTTTTAGCTGGAATATTTTTAAACACAATAGGCAGCCACAGAGGTTGGAAAGAGTCAGCAGCAAATGGATTTTATGTTCTATCTCAATGCATAAATGGCTGTAATTAGTGAGTCAGCGACCACTGACTGAATCTTTGTAATACAATGGTGGCAATAACCCAACTTGCACAAACATAAATGAATAGATTTTGTATGCTTGATCATTTCCATATGCATATTAAGCAGATGTTCTATTTTTTGGAAAATCTAGAAAAAGTGGAATATGAAAACTATCTTGCAACCACAGATTGATCTCTTATGTAAACACAGTTTATTTCTGGCATCTCCACAGCCCATTGAAGAAGCAAAAATCCTTCACTCTAAATAGCTTATTTTGCTTCATGCTGGGTACAAGGAGCTCAGTCTTTTTCTCAAAGCAGAGCAACTCAACCGGGCAGAGGAGGCTCCGTTGACAGCCTGAGTTTACTCATGGAAAAAGTGCACAATGTGAGTTCTGTTCACCTACTGACTTTGGAAACAAATCAATGGAGAACAAAGCCCTCTCAGTCCAGCTGCCTTCCGTGGGTTCCTGGTCTATCCTCAGGTTTTATAAAGTTGCCCCACAAGGGACACATCGGGCCGTCTCTCAAATTAAGTTGAGGGGGCATGGCCCCATGCCCACCAACAGTTACAACTGAGAAAGTCTGTTTTGTTCAACCTGTACTTTCGTACATGTAAGAGGAAGCTGACTTGGACGGATTCAGGGCAAAAGGCAGAGGCAGGGTCATCAGGTAAAAGTTTAGTGAAGATTTCAGAGCTCCAGTAGAGGCTGGAGGAAACTTGGAGCATGCAGAAGCTGGCATCTCTGCATTTCTTTCCTTAATGACTTCTGTTGGTGGAAGTTATTCAACCAAAAGTAATGTGCTACTCTTAAGGATTGCCACTTCACACCCAGTAAGGTTTCCAGTTTAAATCTCAAAAAGTCCTTTCAGTGCACAAGATCTGCCAGGAAGTTTTTCTTCGACTGTTGAAAATTGTACATGTTGGATTAATTTCATGCAAGTATCAATTTTCTAGAGACTAGGTTTTGTGCTTTATAAACTTTATTGTTTCAGTGTTGCAATAGATCTTTTTGTCAGTTGTTTGTATAGTGCAGTGAAGTTTAATATAAAACATTTATGATGTAATAAAGGTGTTCAATAAGAAATAATTCAAGGTCCAATACATATGTTCTTAATGGGACATGAATCTGACGAGGTTTCTGCTAAGCAACTTAGTTTTCAATTTTGCTCTGCTGTGCTGGTCAAACAATTGCTCATCTCCATATTGCTCCTTTTTTGTTGGGTATAGATGCTCCTGGAGGATTTCTTGATCCTGCACTATAAAACCCACTAAGGACACCCATGTCCTCATGGACCCATAGGGCAACATGCAAGTGTTTGAGTGTGACAGTTAAGGGGTTAATAATGGCAGTGTTTTAGGCAAAATAGTAAAAAAAAAACCCCACTCCGTTAAACAAAATGACCTCATGATGCTTCCATGTCGACATGACACTGTACTCATGGTAGTGTTTACCTTTTCTTCTCCAAACAGTCCATTCTCCAGATGTCCTAAACACTCTATAAGGGACTTTATTTGAGAAAATCCCTCTATCCATTGAGAAAATCCCTCTATCATGTCCAATCCTACTACTAACTGAAAAATATTATTCTGTCCTTGAAGTTTTTCTTGGAGATAAGAGTCTGCCCTTTTTGGCACTAGGTCAGCTTTGGAATATTTTATTGTGCATATAGCAACACTTACACCTGCATGCTTCCATTGCTGAGGAGACAGTCTTGGGATTTGCTGAACTTTCTTGGGTGCCCTAAAGCTTTCACAAGAATTAGATGTTTTTTCTTAGGGATACCAAATTTGAACTTCACTAAAAACTAAATTTGCACTGTGTTGTGCTGTCTCAATTAATGCTTGATGCCTTTCACATTAGCCATTTTCTTAAGTGCCCAGGATCATCTATTGTGATCTATGCCAAACAAAGATGTTCCTAGAGCTGTCTAGGCAAGATACTAACTGCTTGTAATATTTTAACAGGCAAATAACTTCATATTTAAGAAGCAGGAACTCCACTACTTTTAACAAAAAATAGTTCATGCCATGATGGTTGCACAAGAATAACCTGACCTTAACCAGTGAATGAATGAATGAATGAATGAATGAATGAATGAATGAATGAATGAATGAAAAAGACATGGACATTGAGATATTCCCATCAATTCACGCCTGTGTGTGCCCAGTAGCAGTACATTCCAGAGAAACAGCTCCTTGCTGTCAGATGGCACAAAACTAGACCAGGGATGAGGAGTTTTCAAGCAAGACAGCCAGACAGTTGCAACACCATGTATGGTTGTGTCTGACACAAAATGCATGGGATAAAGCTTTGGCAAGGCTGCTGGAGGGAGTGTAAAGAGCTCAGGGCTGGTCAACGCCAATATTTTTAGGGCATACTCTTCTATCCAGTCGCCTTCAGGGGGTAAAGCATCAGTCACATTAGAAAGTTTGAACTGTTCTTTTAGTGTAGCATTCAAGGAATAGTTTTTGAAAACAATAGTCCCTTTTGCTGATCCCCTTATTAAAATCATGTAATAGAACATAAACAATTGCTCAATGAGGATGCACACAAAGTATTAGAGAGCCACACCAAACAGCAATCACGTGTTGTTTTTCAGACTAAACCCTTATGTGTCGCAAATGTAGAAAACAACTCTACGAGAGGCCTTGGCTTGCAGACAGCTGTTTGATAAATTGTGGAAGAGGCAGTTATGTGGTGCATGTTTTGGCTATGGGATCTTTTTTCCTTGCAGAGAAAAAGGGAAAATAATGACAATAAAAGATTTCGGTCAGAGAGCGACAGGAAATGGTTGAAGCTCAGCTGGGGAACTTGTAAAATGTTGTTGGCTGAAAAATAGAGAATACCAGGTGGTGATAAAAGTAGCAAAACTAATGATTACAAAGATTAATATGACAGAAAGACTGGAGAGTTATTGTGGGTTTTCTGGGTGCTCTTTTCAGTTCAAAATTGCATGTATTGGTTAGTGGCTGATAATAAAGTAGATTGACTGAAAACCAAAAATGGGAGATTTATTTTTCTCTCAATAGCCACACAGAAGCGATTCTCCCTTTTTTGTATCACTATAATCTTATACTGTGCCTTTCAAGAGAACCTTCCAAAGTCATTGTTGATGTAATTGCAAACTTCAACATTTTAATTTGAATTTTATGTTGTAGATTATTGGTAATGTACAATTAAAAAAAGATTAATAATAAATAATTATGAAGTAGAATTTTTTAGTAGTTTTTAAGGCTTTTTGCAAAGAAAATTTAAGATCTTTGTATTTCTACTCATACCCTTTCATACCCCTTCAATCTGATACATGTAAATAAAAGTTTAGCTGTATCAGTTTACATATGTTTATTTGCTGACTCATGCTTTTTACATTAGCTAAATATGACTGTGTGGTGAAGCCAACTAAAAATGATTAAATGCATTTTTTGACAGATAAATCTTGTCATCTGTCTGTGTTTAACCAAAATTCACTAGAAATATTTCTGTACTGTGAAGGTTTGTTTTGAACAGCTAACAAGAACCACTGCAAACCAACAAGGACTGCAATTAGGCAGTTTGCATAGCATGTAGAGGACACAACAACATTGTGATGGAAGGTGCTCTTAGAGAAAAACGTAACTTTTCTAACATGCTGCAAAACCTTATGTGAGGTGAGAATCTAACGCTGCTCATAGAACTGAATACACCATCCCCACAATAAAACATGACTGAGCGTCAGGTATTTTACAAAGAAGAACAGGCAAAATTTCAACGTAAATGTTTAAAGCCAAATCTTGAAGACCTGGACGTCTAGTCGCAACATATTGATGCAGTGGGTCTAAATACGAATGCATGCCACACGTATTTGCATTCATAAAATAGATTAAGAAAATGACACATTTTTTTCTTCACCTTTTTTCTGTTATGTACTGGTTTGTGCTGCCCTATCCATCTAAAATCTCAATAAAGTGCACTGAAGCGTGTGGTTACAAAATGTGAAAAAGCTTTTGCAAGGCACATAATTTCATAGATAAAACCTGGGAAAAGATGAGACCGCGGCTTCCTCAGACGGCACACAAACAATCAGCACTGAGACGTCTCGTGCCCTCGCCAGCCGGTGTGGGTCTAGCTTGGCCAGTAATAGCTTGGTCACAAAGAGGCTGCAGCCAAGCAGAACTAACAGTCCTTTCACAAGGGCACAGGGAGGCAGGACGGAGGTGGCAGACGTAGGCTAGCGGATTTGTGAGAGCAAGTTCAGTCGGTGCCATGGACATTACAGTGGGCGCCACTTCCCCGACTGATGAATCACATGTGAACTACCAGATGTCTGGGAGGCACATTGCCCCATTTTACCCACTTTTTGGGCAACACTTTGAATGACAAAGCAGGGGGAGTGACTGCTTCTATTGTTTACATCTACCACTACAGTGATTATATATTAGCATCAAGTGATGTTGAAATGTTGCATGAATAAACAAAACATTCACAACCTGCGATCGCTGGCTCCACAACACAAGAGAAATTTCTCTGAAATAGCTGTCTGGGACCTTATCTTAATGGAAATTTGTAAACTACTCCTGACAGTAAAACTACCAAACACTGCCCAGTAATGACCCTCTGGGGCTTGTACACAAATACGTTCACAAAATGGTTTGTCTCTATTTCCATTTCCTATCCTCCTACATCTGTCCTTTCTTTGCTACAGTTATCACATCCTCCTTCCTCTCAGACATCTGGGTGAAACATCTGGCTCTCCATGTTGCTCCTAATTGTACACAAACAGATGACAACAGTACCCATTATGGAATTGTATCACAGCATTTTTGAGTGAATGAACACATTTTGTTGAAGCAACAATTTGAAAACCAAAATCTATTGGACTTACAGTACCTTGCAAATGTAGTCATGCTCCTTGAACTGATGTTCCTCTAATCTGGAACAAAATTTCACAAAACCGCAAAAATGCTGAAACACTGAGTTATTTTAATAAATCAAGGCTAACAACTCATTTGGACAGAGCTGCCTTTGATTAATGGAATATCATTAATTGTGGTCTGTATTCCAACTTTTCACCACTTTCTTTTGTTTACTGTTTTATGTTTCCATCATGTAATACACGATAATACATTCAATTACTTTGTTGCTGAAATGTGCTATACAGGTAAATTTGCCTTGTGCTGCCTATTTTCCAGATTTATGATTGCAAAAAGTTTTGAAACAATATGTAGTTTTCCTCACGTTTCACAATTGTATTACAAGCCAAACGTTTGTAAGTAGTTTTAAGTTTTTGTTTAAAATTCCTTTACGAGTTCTGTGGATTTTTGCATGATCTACATGATCTGACTTTACTTTCATTGTCCTATTTTCCTCAATTTCCCTTTAGGGAAGCATTTATTTTACTAAGCCACAGCTGTGGTTTACTAAAAACTGGATAAAGTTTTTAGGTCTAAGATTTGCAAGTTTCCCAATGTTAGCATAAAAGCAAAAGAACAGCATATCTTGCATTATCTCACGCTGTCGTACATGTACTCAGATAGTTTATGCTTTAAAGATGTCATTGAAATGATCAAACTTCTTTAATTAGATTTTGTTACTAAATGTAACATCTGTCAAGCATGGAATAGTTTGGTTTGTTATGTTAATAAAATCAGAACAAAAGAAATTTAAGCTTTCAGTTACAAAGTGGGAAAATGACAAAAAGTTAATGATTTGCTGAAGCCAAATCTGACTAATGTCAACATAAACAATCAGTTCTTGAGAGATTTGGAATTTTCTTTAAAAGCTAATTAAAGCTGGTTAAAACAAACTGAGCAAATCCTTATTGATGCCCATGTTTAAATACCAAACTTTACCTAATTACATCCCGGTTACAAAAACAGTTTGAAGTTTCTACAGTTAATTTGTTCCGACCAAGATTATCTTTTGAAATTATCTATGTTATCTATGTTACAAATTGTGAGAACCTTTCATACTGTAAGATGTAATTTCAATACAGATATTTGTATAGTTAAGAGCTGTCCATAAAACAAAACTAAAAGTGATAATAGTGTACCTCTTTTTCTCTTAAATAAACACATTATTGTAAAGACATGTTTTATCTGTCCAGCATCTGTGGCTTGAGATCAGGTTTAAAGACTGTATTTGTCAGTAGGGCATATAAACACTGCTCTTTATGTGAATTATTTTATAATATTAGGGTCTGGTTTAGGGAGTCACCATGGAGCCAACGGGGAGTGTATATCCTGACCACAGAATCCCATTCTGTTAGCAGAGGAAAGTCCTGCCAGTGACGGCAGACAAAAGAAAATCTCTGCTGCGACATCAAGACAAACAAGATAATTATCTCGCTCAAACACACACAGACAGGCACGTTCTCAAGCCCATATATGTAGGCTCATTACACACACACACACACACACACATGAAAAGTTAATAAAGTCAATGCATCTTTACATTTGTCTGTTGCCCCGGATGCATGTAAAGCTTTAGTACCTAATAGATTCTCACATCCTGACTTTCTGCTTAATAATGGGCCACAAAGAGGGGTAGATGTGTGCTGCTATGAATACTCATAAGCTGCTGAAAAATGTTGTTTTGGTGTGAGATCAGACAGTCATCCATTCGGCTCAGACTCTAAGATAAGGCAGAGGTTATTCTGTTGGATGCGTGTGCACAAAATGATGCTTGATGAACACGCTTCCTGTGGGATTTACTGCATAAACGGCTCAAGACAAACAGAACCGAGAATGTCTGTAATAACCCACCTATTAGCTGCAGACTAAATAAACGTGAATATGTCTTTATGGCTCGCTGCAAGAAAAGAGCTGCTTTTCATCTCAGATTTTTCTAATAGGGACCTGATTATTTTTATACAGATTTGAACACAATTTTCAAGCAGCGATTAGTTTAATTTATTATTCTTTAAAGTTAAGAGGCAGTTCTGTTCTGTGAATGCCACTCAGCAGGAAGTCAACACTTAGCAGCTATGTATCTAACAGACAGGCCACTGTCTAAACTAGTAAACTAAATACACCCTTGCTCTGCCAATAGTCTTTTAGATGTACAAGTGCCAATCAAAGAGGATGCTAAAAGCAAAGGTAAACACATTATCTTTGATCCATTCAGGTGATTCTCCTTTTCACCAGTGGCACAGAAGAAGCTAGGAAGTGTGCTGCAACTTAATGAGACTGCACTGCACCAAAAAATTCCAAAACTGAATTTCAAAAAAACTTTTATGTTTTCTAGTTTCAAAATGATTCACACTATTCACACTCCTTACACGATTTCCATATTTTGACCAGTTAAAACCTGTATGCATTTATAATGACAGAACTTTGTGTGATATGCCAAAGCAAAGTACTATATTGAGAAGTGGAGGCCAATCTTAACAGTGTAAACCTGTATTTTTATTCAGCCCACTTTACTTTGATGCCCAGTGCCACTTCGCTTTAGATATCACAACTACTTAGCAAGTAGATTACACCTGTATGTAGTTTAATCACAGTATAAATACAGCTGTACTACAAGGCTCTCAGAAGTTTGTTGGAGAACATCAGCAACTACGTACGGAACACACCAGACAGGCCAGCAATTAAGTTATAGAGAAGTTGAAAGCACAGTTTAATCAACTCATGGAGCATTGCTCATTCCACTTTCAAGAAATGGGAAATAGAGGGCACAACTAAATTGTATGACCAACCACACTAGGGAACAAGAGACAAAGGAAACATGTGGGAAATGTAGTTTAGTCAGATGATCACAAAATTGAGCTTGTTAACAGCACTTTGAACTGCCTTTTTGCTGAAATGTGCTTTTCGAATAAACTTGAATTGACCTAAATTCGAAGCCCTTTGTAAGAAAAATAACACATATAACTAACGAAGCTGTATACCCAACCTAGAACATTACAACACAGCATAAAGCCTCTTGGTGATGCTTTTCTTCAGCTGGGCAAGAGTTGATGGGAAAAGGAATGACATTAATGACTTCCTGCATGACAAAAATCATAACAATAACCCTAAACATATAAGAAGTACTACAGTGAAATGCTTTCTGAGTCAAGACTTAAAATTTAATGTTCACAGATGTTCTACTTGTAAAGTGACTGACCTTGACCTATTTTGAAAAATAACCTGCAAAGATTTGATTGCAAGTCAGTGTATAATGAGCTGTGACATGAGAAATTCCCTGTCACTGTTACAACAACTTTGTTTACTAGTGGAGAAATGTAATTGTTTTAGGTTCATATTTGAAAGTCCATGCTTGTATTTCTAGAGAAAAAATATTTAACTGTAAATGTAACTTTGAAGTGGTGAACATTAAAAAATAATGTGGAGTAGGGTGAATATGTGGTCATCAGCAGCAGATCATTTGAGGATTACCTGCTGCTTCCTGGCACTGGCTGCGGTTGATGTAGGCAAAGTGGTGATGGCAGCTCTGAGACTCACACATGCACCCGTCAGCGGTCAGGTTGCACCCGGAGAACATGCACGTCGGATTAGATGGTCCCACATATTTCTCTTTGTGTCTCTCCCTGTGCTCGTGCCTTCGACCCTCTGAAACATACAAATCAAAGTCATCAATGAATCACACACATCGACAGATTTTAGAAGTGAACAGGGAACCACCACAGAAAGCCGGAACTTGTGTCATCACTAGGAAATGTAAGTAGCTTTAGTCATCGTAGAGCAACATCTGTTATGGATTAGCTTAAATCTTTGGAGATCATTCTGCACTCTAATTCACAGACTGCTGCCTGATCCAATCCCTCTGTTATTTAACTCGGAAAGAGAGATTGGGAAGATTAGGGCGCACCTGACTTGCTGGCCTTCATACAGGTCTCTTGGTCTGGATAGGTAAAAGTTCCCAAGCAGGAGTAACGAGCATCACACACACATTCAGCTCCCGCTTTGTCGCAGCCCGTTATTAGAGGACAACGCTCATCCTCAAGGCCTGCATCTGGGTGTTCAGGAAGAACTGTGGGAGACATTAAAGAGAACAAAGTGTTAGACTAGTTGTCCATTTAAAAAAGATTTTATGGCTTTAAAGAAACACTGGACAGAGTTAGAAATACTGGTCCAGTTTACAACCCCTTTGTTGCAAGACACTACTTTGGCACAGACAAGACTGAAGTGACCACTGTATTTCTGGGCTTCAGTCCCTCCTCCCTTCTCTTTGTGCCACACTACTACAGCTACTGAGCCCATTTGTTTGCTTTTGTTCCACAGCATGGGGCCCTCCCAGGGTCTGCGTCTCTGGCGGCTGCAGCAACACCTCCTCTGAACTGTGGCCACTCACACTAACAACAGCCTGCAGCCGCGTCTCTCATTGTGCCTCACCCCAAGTTGGCTTACACACCCCATTTGGACAAAACTTTACGCATGGATGGAATGTCACGTTAAAGCTGAATATCCAGCAAGATCCTGGGATTAAAGGGCTTCAGTGTACACACTACTCTCAGTGTTCCCTCACCTTTCATGCATGAATAAACATGCATAAATATACCCCAATATTACCATCCTTTACTGCTGCACATAACAGCTCCACAAGAATAAACATGATGAGGCAAACTGTATGCCTCAATTAAGCACAGTGATGCATGACTGTTATTCATTAAAGCACTTCTTGCTTTCAAATAAAATACAACACAAAGAGAAATGCATTTGAAAAATAATCTACTTATCTACAGTACAGACCAAAAGTTTGGACACAACTGTGTGTCCAAACTTTTGGTCTGTACTGTAACTTAAAATACAAAAAAGTAGCCTAAATCTGCTGGCAACAAACACACCATGCATATAAACACAAAGCGCCTTTGAAAAGATTTTTAGCTTTACATTTTGCCATATTACAACTACAAACTTCAATGTATTTTATTGCAATGAGTGACAGAACAAAACAATGTAGAATGTAATTGTAGAGTGGAAGGAAAATGATGCATTGTTTTCAAAGTTCTAATAAAAAAATCTAAAGTTTTTTGGGGTTTTTTTGACACCAAAAGCATCAACACAGCATGATGCTGCCACCACTATTTTTTTAATCGATGGGATTCTATTTTCAGTGTTTTGTGTATTGTTAGTTTTCTTTTATACAAAGAGAAGACTGACCGTGAACATCTTTATGGGTTTATTTCAACAATGACTTTTCTCTTTAGCACTTTCATAATGGGCAGATTTGTAAAGTGCATGGCTAATTGTAAGACTAAGTTGTCGTTCTGACTAATTCTCCCAGCTTAACCGTGGATCTTTACATCTCCTCCGGAGTTATTATGGACATCTTTACTGCTTCCCTGACTAATGAACTCTTTGCCTAGTTTGAGTTTAGGTGGCTATAAATGTTCAAAACTTGGTATATTGTTTTAGAACCTAACACTCCTCTAGAACTTTGCATTGGATTGTATTTAGTATTATCAGAGTAAATGTTGACTAAGTACATATTTATGCCACAGTTTTTACATTTTTGTCTGTAAAAATGTATAAAACCATGCATTCTTTTCAATTGTGTTTTTTCTATTGCATTGAAACCCATTAAAATACTTACCTGCTTTATAAGAGCAGGTGCTATTAAAAAGGCTTCAGTATGAAAAAGTTCAAGCTGTTTTAATAGCTTCACAAGGCACTTTATGTGGATCTTATTATTCCACACCAGATAGGTCTCCCTGAGAGTATAACTGTCTCTTGCTGTTATGAAAAGAGAAGAGCTGAAGTGAATCAGCATGAATGTGACTGCAGCAGAAGCCAACTTTGTGGGTGACTCCTGTGCCATAAGTGCTACAGTGAAATCTGGCCAGCTGACAGAGTTGAAGGTAATGTTACCTTTAACCCGAGCCAGCCGACTCTGTTAATGGCTCTCCCAGATGGCCGGTGAACTGGTAGAGCACAAGTTGGTTTCCCAATAAACCCAGTCAAAATAATTTCCCTTCACCCTGAAATGATCCACACATTTTTTCCATTCTGAGGCTTTCCTGCACCCACAAGGGTATTTTCATTTGAGATGGTGATAGTGTTTGTCTGTGTGGGGTGCTAAATCTGGCATGTATGAAAGGAGGTAGAAGTCAAAACAATCAATGAAAGGTTGGACACTGAACATAATGTCTTCACTAATTTTAGTTTGACCCCCCACTGAGCCCTATTTGTTTCAAGTTGCCTCAGCCTAGGTCCCTTCAGCTCA
The DNA here is from genome assembly GCF_003331165.1 of Xiphophorus hellerii. Classification (NCBI taxonomy): domain Eukaryota; kingdom Metazoa; phylum Chordata; class Actinopteri; order Cyprinodontiformes; family Poeciliidae; genus Xiphophorus; species Xiphophorus hellerii. Next base: position 11,129,480 of record NC_045690.1, on the reverse strand, counting down.
ACCCGAATCTGTTAAAGTCCCTTCTGGCTATCTGTTTTCCGGTCTGGCACGACTCTTGCCAAAGTCTATAAGGCTTCATTGCAGGGGTATTCCTCTCTTAGCTACTGAGACTGCTTGTCTTGGCATCCAGGACCAGGTTGGGAAAGCTGACCTCTACAGGGCCTAAGGCTGATAACGAGCTTAAAAGGAAGTCTTTGAAACGTTAGATAATACCAGAGGAAGGGAGAAGTAGAAAGCATGCGATGGAGTGAAGTGGACATAATGTCCCTGTGAAACAGGGATTCAGTGACATGGTATGGTAAGTGTCTCTTAAGCTTAAGAAAACTTGTTTTGCAAGGAACAAATCACTCATAATATTTTCTAGGGACATTTTCTGCTATGGGTACCAACAGAATAATTCATTATCTGAATGATCAGATGAACAGGCTTGGTAACATCTTCTCAGAACAGGTGCTTGAATGTTGTATATTTAGTTTCTAAAAGAGGTGCACCAATTGCAGTTTTTTGGCCAATCCCTGATTACTGATCTTTAAAATGCCTGATCTGCCGATTACAATTTGGACTGATACTATTCTTTTTGTCTGAAATGCTGCTAAATATAGCAAGAGAGTCGCTGAGCAACTGTGGGATGACTATTGTTAGCTGGAAATGTGCAAACATTACCTGGTGGTTGTGTTTGTCAGTCAAACCTTTCTCACAGCAGAGCAAAAGAGGACAGTAGAGAGGAAAAACTCCCCTTTAGCAGTAAGAAACCTGCAGCAGGACCTGACTTGGTACAAGTGACCATTTGCCACAACTGACAGAGTTTGAGAAGACAGAGTAGATTCTCAAAAAAGAGACACAAGCACTATTGTAGTATATGTTGTATATTAATAGAAGGTTAAAAGTTAATAGCAGGAGAGAGAGAATGTTTTGTTGAATAAAGGCAAACAAAAACCTAAAAAAAGTCTGCTGTTTAGTAATGACAGCTACTAATTGCAGTACGGTAATTTTTGACTTAAAATCTAAAAAACAAACAGAAATATAAGGTCTATAACTATTTTCTTGAGTAAAATCATTTTTTACACTTCCTTCTCTTGATTTACACTTCTTTTTTAACACTTCCTTCTCTGTTACAGACATGACTTAATGACTAGGCAAAGCATGAAGACCTGGAGAAAATGCTCTCAATGCAGTTTAATTATAACTGTTCAAGAACTTAAAGCTTAAAACAAAAACAAGTGGCCACGGCTCTCTAGTTCAAGTCAAACGTGTGACATGTCATTTTTAAGCTTGCACACTAACTACACTTTGGCCACCCGGTAAATCCAACTTGTAACAGCAAAGCAGGGGTTTAGAAAAGCGGAAACATTTACCCTCGCTCTTGATTGCAGGGCTAATCACTATAAGGCCCTTCGAAGCTTCAGTGAGCAAAATTTGGGATAAGCCCCCAGCAGTCTTGGTACGGCCCCTGAAAACACACTGGGAGGTGTTGATTTACCCCCACCTAGGCTCCTTTGGGATATCAAGGCTGCACGAGTACATTTGTCTGATTTAAGAGGTCAGCAGCAGCCGAAGAAGTATGACTCAGTCAGAGGAGCCATCAGGTCTCCAGTTTGTTCCAAAGCTGTTAAGACGCAGAAGGCGATGTCCGCCAGACGCCTGCATATTAGGCATAATCAGCACCTGCATCTCCTGGGAACACCTGGGGGGGACCAAAGAACCATGAAAAAGCCCTAACTTGGACCACCCTACAGAAGGATGATGAAGGAGCAGGGTCAGGAGATCCTGACACCCACTGAGAGCTGCTTACTTTCTCCTACAGACCTGCCAGTCCCCTTCAATCATTCACAAACCAGCCGGACAGATTGCAGGTGGTGCAGCTGGAGGGGGTCTGTCCATGAGTTGTTTGTTCCTCAATGAAAGACCAGTGCTTCAGACTTCATTCATAGCATTACAAGCTGATTTGAGGTTGAGAAAGTAACTCAAATTGTGCGTAAAATGAGCACCTCATTAACAGCCTTACTGCTTGGTGAAGACAGAACAGAGAAGCATTGTGAATTTCAACAAGTGTAAAGAAAAAACATCTGAAGTCATGTTTTCAGACATTTAGTGGCACACTTAAAGGATTGAGTACAGACAGGAAAGTAACACCACAAACTTTTTTCTGATTAACAATGCCAGTCATGACTCAGTATCAAGTATCCGTATCAATGTACATCAAGGTTTAAAACAGCTGTGATTTCAAAACTACTAACAACTTCTCTTATGCTAGTTAAATAGTCTAAAGTACTTTAAATGACATGCCAGAGAGGGTGCCAGAGTAACCCAGGCGCTAAGAACACAGTAACACAGAATTACCCCTCCCCACCTCTTGCTAACTGAAAGAAGACTACTACATTCTTCCCTGCTTACAGGAAAGACAGTCTTAGCTATTTGGAAACACAAACAGTTGTAGCTTTAAAATCAAAGAAGTGCCATTTAGCTTTCTTATTTCAGTAACACTGTTTTAAATCCCCCATTAGCAAGCTAAGGGATGTTTAACTGCAGCCCAACAGGCTATCTGCTCTGGCATAACTGGCAAACTGACCAGCCAATTTCACCTTGTTATATCTGTGTTACACTATGATGAGTACAAAAGCAATTTTAGCATTCTATCCAATAAGTGCTTTTAACTTACTAAAGTAAGTGAATCATTTAAAAAACAAAATAGCAAAGACATTTTGCTATTATATAGTTTTATAGAATAATTATATCATGATATCATGTTGCAATTTTTTGTTTGAAATACTTGCCTAAAAAGGATGATCTACTGTAACTGCATTAGTTTTACTCAAGGTTGTCATATCATGAAAAGTGTTACATGGCCCTGGGTTAGTTATGACACTCACACAGTCATATCTGTGTTTTTCTCTTGTCTCAAATGTTTTTGGAACAGAAGGGATGGTGCCTGCTGCCAGCAGAGCGAAGACCTTGTGCCAAGTCTACGTTGATGTATTGTCATGTTTCTGAGCTCAGATTGAATGAGGCCGAATATGACTCCCCTCTCCTGCAGTCAAGAGCCCCTCAGACATGAAAAACTGCCCCAGACAAGGGTAAACAAGAGATGGTCACTGCAGCCTGGGCTGGACTGACACATGAATAGTGATGATTTCAACCCGCTTACAATCACTGGATCACTGCCAAACTTTGGAGCTGGTGTTAAGCAATAACATAAACATTTTGTCTCCAATTTCTAGGCTTATACTTAAAAGTAGTTTCACTCACGTTTACACACTCCAATTTCAGGCATGGTGGCCGCTCCGGTGCTGTTGATAGAGGCGCAGGTCAGTCCCAGGGCGCAGTAACCGTGCGTCCAGTCCTGGCCGCCGCAGGGCTCCCACTCCAGGCGCGCGCAGTGGTCGCAGCACCCGCATGGATCCCTGGCCACGCTCCGGCCACCCTCGCAGCCTTGCGCGACTTTGACTGGACATGTCCGGAGGTTACATGGCGTGCACTCGTGAGCCAGGAGCGCACGCACCAGAACGAGGAGATTCAGCAACATAACGGAGCTTTTGCCGAACATGTTTCCTCCGGTGAAATCGAAACGATTCTGTCCACAAGAACTCCCCAAAATCTAGACCAAAGTTGTTAGGGCTCCTGGAAAGTTTTGCTTCACTTCAAAAGCGAAGGTACCTCGAAATAGGATTGAGAAGAGTGCGTTTTCCTTTTTAGAGTGACACAAATATCCAAAGGGCTACAAAGATCAAATTCGGCGTGCACAGGTAGACGCGCGTCCCAGTAAGCGCCTCATCCGATCAGATAACGAGCAAAAATCCAACACCGGGGGTTGCTGCTGGATCTAGGCAGGCACGCTGGAGTTCGCTGCTACTGTCAGCCACACACTAAAAACGCAGTCTGAGTCTTAAATTGACATACAGGCATGTGGAAATTAGCGGTGCACCCCTCCCCCCTGACTGACACAGGCACCGACCAGTCACAGGGAAAGAAAAGAGGGAGGAATTACGCTGATACATCCCTGGCAAACAACTTTCCTCTGCGTTGCGCAATGATGTAACTTTTAAAGTCTTGAATGAAACTCCCTTAAAGTAATTTATGCTTCAGTTTTTCCTGATTTTCTCCATTACTAAACACAGAAATAAGCTCAATAATTCGTAGTACATTGATGATGTTATATGCAAATGCATATAAATAAAATAAATAAATGTTCTCATTGAAGTTGATGTCCCACCTTTTATTGTTTTCCATTTTGGCTTATTAAAGGTTTATAATTAAACATATCAGTGCATCACAGTATACCAGCACATACTGTGTTAATGGGAATGAGTGATTTCTTTTCTAGGTGTCAAATGTCGTGTATAGATGGCAGAGAGAATGTAAAAGGTCATGTAAAATTTGACTGTTGAGGCAGTGTTTATATGCTTACACTGATAAATGAACGGTCTGTTCGTGTGTGAGCAGAGGGCACAGCTGGAGGGGGAGTTTGGTGTTGTCATTCCTTCAACGCCTTGCAAGAGTTCAAATCCTTTGACTTTGTCAACAGCACAATGTATTCCATAGCTATGAAGTGGAAAGAAAATATAGATTTTTATATAAAAAAAAGAGCCATAAACAGAACTGTTTGCAGGTAGCCACAAACAAATACCTGGACAGACTGGCGACCTGTTCAGGGTTTACTACGCCTCTCATCTGGAACGTTAGCTGGAGATAGGCACCAGCACCACTCCGGACCCTACTAGGGACAAGGGTGTTAGAAAATGGATGGATGGATGGATGGATGGATGGATGGATGGATGGATGGATGGATGGATGGATGGATGGATGGATGGATGGACGGATGGATGGATGGATGGCACAAACAAATAGGTAAAATTTCAAACGCTGAAGAAGGTGCTCAGATGAGTCAGATGAGTCCAAAGCTGAACTTCTTGGCCTGCATGCAAACGCTATTCTTTTTATTTATTTGGTTAGTAAATAACACTGCACATCACGCAGGCTGCAACATAACCACCATGACAGATTCTTTTCTTTGGAAGTGACAGACGAGGAAGCTGGTCTGAATTAACGGGAAAATAAGTAGGACTATTTGAACAGCAATCCTCTTGCAAGTTTCTGAACACATCAATAAACTATTTTAGATGCAGTAAAAATATTGAGACTCACCTTTAAGTCTGAAAACAACAACAAAAAAACCTCTTCATGGTTAGAATAGCCTAGTCAAAGTCCAGACCTAAAGCCAATTAAGTGTGTGAGGTTAGAAAACATATATTCACAGATGGTTTTAATTCACAGGGGTAATGTATGCTACACATTTCATAATTTACGATTTCAAAAAGTGTGAGCTATGAGCCACTTCTTTTTGGTTAATCAAATAAAAATACCAATAAAATTGGGCAAAGATTCTCCTTACAAAATGACAAAATTGGGAAAGATTTTAAGAGATATGTAAAGTTTAGCCGGTGACTCTACAGCCTGCTGTTCTGGATCATCATTTTGCTACAGAATCAAAGTTGTTAGTTGTTGCTCAGGAATGATCCACATCTTGTGTGTATTTTGCTGTCAAAAATTCTTCCCACCGAACACTAATCAACTGTCCTAAGGAACTGTTTTCCCCCACTAAGTCAGCACACAGCAGCACCTCCTTCATTTGCAACATCTGCCTGGAGCCACTCGCTCCAACACAAACACAACAACCAGGAAACCGGCCCATGTAACACGCATAATCAGCCCTTGCAACACAGATCAGCTCTTGTCCTCTGCCTCTTCCTCTGCCCCTCCCTTTTTGCATCGTCTGCTTGGAGCGCTCATCAAATGGGTTGATCCGCTGACTACTGGCCAGACCCTCATATATATATGTATATATATATATATATTTTTTTTTACAACATACTAGACCCAACAAAACCTTATGCCAACTCTCACAGGACTTTTTATATACTGTGAGCATGAACAGAAGCTATCTATTTCTCAATCCACATTCTTTACTGGATCCTTAAAAGGGTTAATTTATTTCAGTGGAGCAAAAAAAAAAAAAAAAAACCCAACAAACAAACAAAAAAAGAACCCAAACCAGAATACACCCTCATTAGACTTTCTGAGCACAAGTCTTTTGTCAAATGTTGCATAGATGTGGCATTCACTCCGACTTTTCCTGTTGTTAAATCTATCATCAAAAAACTCCAGGCATAATAAGGTCCAGTTAATTGCAAGTTTCTCAACAAGATGCACAACTAGCATCACAACAAATCCTACTGGAAAAGATGAGGCAGTTAAGATTGTTTTGCATGGACTGAACAGTTATAGTGTGTGTGTTAATGATGTTCTGAGTCACAGATTTCTTAGAAAACACAAGCCATCAGCTCTTATGCACTGCTTAATGTGACCAAAACCTCCCCATCAACATCACTGACTCATTGGTGTTGGTTCTGTCCCAGACAACCTCGCTTTGTGCAACACGCTCCTCTTGTTTCTTACTGCTTGTTCTCTGTGGAGGCACGAGCCTGAAGGTGAGGATGTGTTTCCAGAGATTCAGATAGGTGCCAGTAATGGTCGTGGAAGTGAACTAACCAGTGGTCGCAATGCTTGACTGATAATGGCAAAAGGCTGAATGTAGAGTGTGATACAGAGTGTTGAACGTATGTCAAGGGGACAGCTTGCAGCACACCTGATTACAACTTTTTCCTCCAAAGTATCAGAGTACTGTGCTAGCTATCAGCCATGTTTAGCTTATCTCTGCATGAGCACATGGTGCATGGGGTGAGCCATGCTTCCCAGACTCAGGGAAATGGGTGGAAGTGGTGCTAGGGGAGATGAGTGCGGACATAATAGTAATGTATGCTAACAGTTGAAAGAGTTTTAAAGCAATTCAGACTTCAGCTAAATAGGGGAAGTATGGAACATTTACTGCGGAGACTAAGCAACACATTCACTAATGCATGGCCTGTTGGAAAGTCTGCGCTGAGGAGATCATCTGGTCTTTATAAAAGCAACAACCGTACAAAGAAAACAAATAAAAGAGACCAATAAAGAGATGTAAAAACATGTCAAAAAACTAGTCAAAACAAGAATAACGTGTAATGCTAAGATTTCTTCGCAGGCAACTTTATAGCACATTGTAATTAATTTTAATTTGATTTTCAAAAATAATTTCTGTTCTTAAAGCCACTCCTAACTTATCATTATATTATACTCATAATTTGTTTAGAGTTCAGGGGAGACTTTTCACACTCCTATCCCTCAGGGGAGTTTTCAATGCAAGTTTAAATGACTATTTCATTGTGGTTTTTTTTTTTTTTTATCACTCTAGGCAGTGTTTAACCATCTCTAATATGAAATCTTAAAATTTGCAACTGGTTTCACCTTAACTGCATTAGTCTACACCTAACTTTGTTGGGGAAGTGAGCATCTATCTAAGTGTAGTGACAGAAGAAGGGACCAATATCTTAATTTAACTAAAGCAGCCTACAGAAAGCGAAACCTTCTTTGTTGTGAGAATCTAGATCTGGTTGACAGCGAGTTGACTAAATTAAAAAGTAGATTTACTAATTGCTGTAGCCTGTTTGTCTTTCCACAGCATCTGTTGTCTGCCTACTGGATTTTCTTTTAGCTCTGTGTTTCCTTTCCCTCTCTGTGAGGTCGTTTTTTGTTGCTGTTTTTCTTGCAAGTCCTATAATAACTACTTTTGACACCATGAGGTTTCCTGTGGTGTTCCCCCACCCCTAGTGTCATCAAAACAGCAAAGTTGCACTAAGGAGATACACAATCTTCTCATTTTGCTTTTTGAATGGTGCTGCCTGAGGCTTAAAGGGTTCAGTAAGGTCAAATAGTCCTGAGGTTTCACTACGCACCTTTAGCTTTGTAGTCTGTGAAATGGCTGCTTTCTGTTAAGAGAACATAAATTTAGAGCCGTTACATCATGAATGTCAACATGTGAGACTATGTTGGAAGAGGAGCGTCTTGTCTTTCATCTTCTTGAAAACCTCAGACTTTAAAAACGTATGTAGGACCATTTTTTTAAACCCTAATGGTCTGGGACTAGCACATGTATTTGGTTTCCACAAAAGACACTTTAGTGAGTTTTGGTGTTAAGTTCAGCATTTTTTAACCATCATTCATCAAGAGAATATCTGTACATTTTGTGTGAAAGTTGAATGGATCACCATGGGATGAGATATTTGTATTCATATAATGCCCGAAAGTGACTTCCAGCAACACAGTTTGAGTTGACTGCCTGATTGAGCTCATAGGTATCGTCTCGTTTGTTCAGTTTCAAGCTGAAACATCCAATTTCAGCTAATGCCTTTAAAAGTGGTGCTTCTAATGTCCAGATGGCAGCACATGTGCAAGAGTCATTATTCACAAATGGAGAAAAGACGGAACAGTTGTGAACCTTGCCAGGACCTCAAGCTCAAGTTGTCATGGTGTATTAAGTGATTGATGTAGGACCAAAATACAGAGATGGAATTTGAATGAATTTGAAGATTTCATGAAAAATAATGAAGAACAACTTACAAAATCAAAGAGAGCAGAGACAAAACCACAAACCCAAAAAATCCATAGAAGGAAACCAACCACAAGGAGAACACAGAGCAAGGAAGTGATGGGAGTAGATGAAAGGATCTGGCCAGGAGGGACTAAGAATGAGAGACTTAAATAATGGGAAGGTTGAATCCTGAACCAAAACTTGGGCTGATGAACTAATGGATTTCAAGTGTGAGTGGAGGGAGAAGGAGAAAGTGGCACAGGAGGCAAAGGAGAGTACACAGAGGAACAGAACAGGAAATAATTCTAACACTAAAGAACTACACTAAAGAATAATAAAACTAGATAATAAAACTAGAGTAACAAAGAATAACTGCAAACAAGAAATAAACATGACTAGAAACACTAAAAAGAACTGACCTAAAGGAAAACAGGCAAATCTAACCAAAATAGGAACACAAAATAATAATGAAACTAGAATCAAATCAAACTACCAAAATAACTCAACAACCCAGGATCATGACATAAGTGAACTTGAGTTAAGAAAAGTGAATATTCAAGAGTGACCTAGGTTAAGTACAGTCTTAAATCTGATTAAAATACTGCAGTATGGTGTTAAACTATTCATGCTGTAAAGCATGCTTTAAATGTGGGTAAAAAGTAATTCCTCCACAATAATTCAATAGACTCATTACCATTACTACAAGAGGTTGATGGTTGGACTTTGCTATAAAGATGGGTTATGCAATTTTTAGGGTTAGTCAGTATTTTAACCCTGATGGACAGATTGGTTTGGATGAGGTTTTTTTTTCTCTTAATAAATGAAACCAGAATTTTAAAAAAATATATTTTGCATTTACTCCAGTTGTCTTTGTCTTTCATTAGTTTAAGATGGTTAGTTTAATTAGCATAATGATATTATATATATATAAATATCTGAAACAACAGAAATCGGTGAGTAGGCATATTCTTTTTCACAAACAGGCCAGTAGTATATTACTGAGTTTCTTGTTTCTGCAGCACACATGTACAAATTACCTCAAGACTTTCTGAAAGAGCTGTGATGACAACATAAGGTTTCTGGGTTCGACTGGCAAACTTAGCCCTGTGACTCAGCCTCCGGTCCCTTCCTCCACGCATGGCTCACATCCTCTGGCTCTCAGACTGAGCTCAAATCCGGCCTCACTCTCGCTTTCATTGTTGCACCTTCTTATCGAGCGATCCTTTGACCTTGGAGCAAACTGCCACCAGCCTATTTGACAGCTAAAAGTGGGCTGTACTTATTCAACTCCAGTCGAACCTCAAGTGGCACTGTCATGAGTTTTAATCTGAAAAACCTTTGTGATGATGCTGAATTCCTTAGTAGATTGGAGCTTGAAGGGACCCTTGTGCCTCATTCCCACAACACCTGTCCAGTAATCTTTCATTTTAAGATCATTAATGTTAAGCAACTAAATGTCAATCTTAGAGCAATTAGGTGAGGGGCTGGGCTGTGATTGTTTTTGCAAGACGATTTTTCCCTGAAGCCCAGATTTAATGTCAAAGTGATGTATTTTATAATTGTAAAAAAGAGCTCTTTTCTTTTTTGTTATATTACCTTTGCATGTTGGAACTAGAGCTACATTTAAGAATCATGAGGCGAATTTTTGCCACTAAATGTTGAGGAAATTGTCCCTTTACACATAAATTCACTTAAAAGTGAAATTAAGTGTAAAGTGTAACATTAAGATGTCTTGGAAGAGAAAACTTATGAAGACTGAGACATACACCTATGACCTCTCATGGTGTTGATGGTTCAAACTGTTTATGCCAATTCTCAGTGATGGGAGGATCCTCAGGTAAAGGCGCCAGGTTTACAGGCAGACCTCCAGCTGGCTGAGGAATGTTGCAGCCTATGTTTCAGCTGTAAATTCTCATAATTACAGTGCCACTGACTCGAGCTTCGAGGTGAAACAACCACCTCGAGTGGGGGAAAATGATCAGTGCCTAATATTATGTCTGGGACACAGATTTACTCCTATCCTTTGAGGCTGGCAGCAGGAGCAAGAATGTGAGAAATGTATTAGTTCTGTGACCTCCAGGAAGGTGAAGCAGAGGGTTGACATCATTAGCACGGGGTGGCATGTGCATACTTGAAGTCACATGGGTCAAAGGATAGCTGAAGGAGGTCGAATGAAGGGGAGAGAGGCAGGGGTCTGCTGTACGAATTGCTTACATTTGTTTATAGACCTTGTTTATTTGACATATAAAACAAAAGAAGAATTTGAGCATAAAAAAGAGAAAAATAACATTTGCTTTTCCAAAGTTTAAAGAAAGGTACCTGTTGTTTTATGATCCTTACTAAAAACATTGCTTTGCAAAAGTATTCAAGCCCCCAAAATATTCCCACAAGTTGTTTTTTTTCACAAACTTTATTTTGCTCACTTTACTCTGTTATCTCTTAGACATTCCAAAGTCAATCAGTGCTTTATTCTTGGTATATAAATAGTTTTGTGAAGGCCTCATTTCTGTGCTTGTGAACATCAGTGAACAAACAGAATAATGAAAACCTAGAAATACAGCAGTTAGGCAGTTATTAAACAATATCCCAAGTCCTGAACATCTCAAAGAGTACATGGGTGCTCCAGTCAGATAAGATGGAAGTTTACCTTCATACCCTACAGTACATGCAAAATGTTGGGGGGGAAACTAGCAATACCCTAAACACACCATTCCCAAAGTAATGCATGGCACTGGCAGCAGAATTAGATGGGCTCGCCTTCCCCTCCCCTACAGACAGTGCAATATTGGAAGAAAACCTGTTAGAGGATTTCAAAGAAAATTTGACTGGGGAGGCAACTTACTTGCAGAAGAACAACAATTCCTAAACATGCAACCCAAACTACAATGGAATGCTAAAAATCATGTGTTAAAAGTCCAGAAGTAAATCTAACAAATAATCTGTGGATAGAGTTTTTAAAAAAAGATCAAATTATTTTAGACTTTCCACATGTATACTCCAGAAGACTTGTATCTGTAATTACAACAAAATGCACTGCAGACTTTTGAGGTTTTTATATTTTGAAAGCCTTTTGCAAACCATGTATGACCTTTTGTTAGCCTTACATTAGGGTCAATTGTGGTAATTGAAATGGTAAGTAATTTTCTGCCATCACTTAATGAGTCAAAATACCTGAAATATTTTCTGATACTGAAGCATCAACAGAGAGTTTCATGCTTGGTATTTTTTCAAGTTATAAAGTCATTATTTACTCAGTGTGAAGATTATTGAAAAGGCAGATTTTTAATGGCAGATTAGAGCAAGGCAGCCTGTTCTTCCAAATATTTTATCTTTAAATTAAGATTTTGAACAGCTGTAGATTAACTTACATTTTTTTGGTTGGTGTGTTCAAAGCCTTTCATTTTTTTAAAACCTTTATTTAATTTCTAGTTTTACAATTTAAAGAAATAGCTCAATGAACAGACTCATTAGTTCACATGTTGACACAAAATAATGATTTCACAGCTTTTAAATATTTCATAAGGCATTCCAATATCAAACAAGTGCAAAAACATCACCACTGTACAAAACTTACTGCTCACTAATTTAGCTGATTCGTGATGAACACTACAACAATCAAAATATAGCATAAATGTTTGTTTTCAGCTTTAGAGATCTAATTAATTGTGACTGATTATTTATATCTCAATTAGACAACAACAAGCTGATTCGCAGACGTCATGGACGTAACAGCCTAGTTTTTTGATGCAGTGCCTCCACTGAGAGGCGGAAGGCTGGTAGTGCAGTTTTCTGCTTCATTCAAGATTTTATCAGGCACATCAGCATCTGATTCCATAAACCTGCCTGTCTGGATGTGAGCTCTCATGGAAAGAAACATCTAAAGACAGGAAGTTTTTACTCTTCCTGGCCCAAGGCTTTTACTGGCGCATTTGCACACTCTTCCTGTTTTTCTGCCACCACTGACCACCAACAAACAATAGTAGGAAGAGGTCTGCTATGTGTCTAGACAGCTGTCTCCCACCTCCAAACAGCCTCGAACAGAAGCTTTGACAGTTAAGTGAGGTTAATGAGTCTGTTAATGTGAAGAAGTGCAGTTAAGTACATCTCTAATTTTTTTGGGATTTGTGCTATAGCAACACACTCATCCAGTGAGACAAAACCATTACTTTCATAATATAAATTAAGTTCTGTAGGTTTTCACGGCCTAGAAAGAAATTACTTTACTTTAGAAGGGCAAACATCTTTTAAGATTAAATTATTTGTGCAATTGCTCATTTTCATCAGTAGAGGGCAAAATTACCTAGCAGTCCAGAAGCAGGCACCTCTACAGCTCAAAATGAATAGCACCATGAATGAATGAGAAGCAAATCACAAAGATAAATCAGTTACTAATATAGCAATTAAGACAGAACAAATTATCAACCCCCCTTCATTCCTCCAAAAAAAAAAAAAAAAAAAGAATTAGACCACCAGAAGAGTTCCTTCCAAAAGTATTCACAGCTCTTGAACCTTTGAGATTCCCAGCCCAGGTGGGAGAATCTTTTAACAGGAGGATCATGAGCTACTAAGTCCATTAATCTAGCTTTTGTGGAAGTAAGATAAGATTGATAAATTGGTGAAACAGGCATAAAAAGTGTAGACCATCCAATGGACTCAGCAAAATTATGATCAAGATTTGAAAATGTATGTTCATAGATTATCAGCATCCAATCTGACTGAGCTTGACATATTTTACAAAGAAGACAGGACACTATTTCAGCCTCGAAATGTGCTAAACCCTAAAATACTTACAGCTATAAAACTGCAGCAAACAATGGTTCTGCAATGTACAGACTCCTTGGAGGGGTGGCACATAATTGTGAAGGCAATAAAAAAATATATTTTAAAAAACTGCTTTCACAACTATGCACTAGTTTATGCTCATCATTCACTTGAACCCATAGCAAAACATGTTGAAGTTTGTGGCCGTAAAATAACAAAATATGAAAAAGGATGTAAGCACCTATGCAAAGCAAAGATTGTGCAAAAATCATCAGAGATGTATTTTCAGGATTGAAACAAAAATAGCAATGAAATTGCAATCTGAGATTTTCTTCGAACTTATCCAGGCCAGAATACTCGACGTGTGTCACAGCAAAATTTTAAAGAATCACTGATCTAAGACTTTCTCATATCATTCACTAAGAGCAAATGTCAACAATGAAGCAGTGATGAGTGTTATTCATTCAAAACAGTGACTAAGTTCAAGGAGTGTGAGGCTTGACAGATATGAGCAACACATTGCTCTCTTTGAACTCTGAGGACTCCCTAGAGTAATTTGTTATCTGACATTTGACTTGACTGCTGCACCATGCTGGCTGCAAATTAGTATGAATGTGCAAGTGTGTGCGTGTGGATGCGTGTGCAAATGAGGGAGAACCGATGTCAAAGTAGGTATAGGGCAGACTTTCTGGAGCCAGCTCCTCCATGCCCTCTGACTACCTGTGACTAGTGAGAGCCTCGTCTCCAAAAGCAGACCGCTGTGATAAGAGGGACAAAGACACGGAGAAAAGAGGAGGAGATAGGGATGGAGATATGAGAGGTGAGACGTGGAAGAGGGTGCAAAAGTGTGAGTAAGTGGACAAGAGCTGACTGAAAGAGACAAAGAAGGAGGTGGATCAAGCGATGGCAGGGAGAAAGAACAGAAAGTCTTGCCTTGAGGCGTTGTTTCCCTGTCTGCACTCAGTGTAGAGAGGCCAACAACAGTGTCATGCACAGCTGAAAACGTTCACCAGCAGCCAAAAAGAACATCTGGATTTCACATAATGAAATAAAGCAGGCTGCAAAGATTTTTGTGTGTGTGTGCACGAATAATGCATAATCATTGGATGTCACTCACTGGCATAAGCTCAATTTTTTAGAAACTTCTTGCACATGTGCATGCATACAGCAGTGCAGGGAGAAAGCCCTTTTTCACATTTGTGTATTTTTGTAATGTTTTTGCAAATGGACACTAAAATTGATCAATTACCATTTAAATGTCAACAAACAGACCTAACCGTACTTGTTCCAGGAAGTCAGAAATCTATCATTTTGTGGTCTTATTTACTGCTTCCAAAATACACCACTTACTTACACATACACACTCAGATGCACAAAAGCACACTGCCAAGCTGTCCAACATATCCACCACTCTTTACCCTCCCTTTTGTAACAACCTTGCACAACACCGAAGAGATGTGGTCAGGTTACACGCTCAGGTTGGACCTCTCGATTGCTCCCTGGGGCTGCAGGGTAGAGAAGATGTGGAAAGACGTAAAGTTAAAAAAACATATATGAATAAAGTGGGAGATGACGCATGGAAGGGCCACAATAGTCTGTTTCCTTGCATGCAGGGGCTTGCAATCTAACCTACTGCACCTGTTATGGAAGCTCACTGTAGCTGGAGAATGATATGTAAGGGGGGACGTGTGACACCTGCATTGTGGCCCAAAACCAGCTGGGAAGAGGCCAGGCAAGTGCAGTATCCATTCGCTCTGTGCACTTGATGACCTCCGCAACCTCATATTAACTCTGCATACGTGCACGTGTGTGTATTTGGTGAGTTTATCCCCCATTTTTTTTCCCCCACCTGCTTGGTCCAAGTAGTAGGCTATCGGAGAAATGTGTATTAAGGCTGGTCATGGGTATCTAGAGTGAATCTGACCCAGGCATTTGCACAGTTTGGAAAAAAACCAAGGATCTGTTCAGTTTTTTGGAATCTATGTGGGGCAAAGGAGGAAGTGGAGATAAAGTGGTGACTGCATTTATTTTTGTTCAAGCTGCAAAGTTTAAACATGAATAACTCTCACTCCTTGCCTAATAGTAATTGTGTAAACACTGTATAGTCAAAATATGCCCTTACTCATTGAACTTGTTCCTATTTGTTGTGTTGCAACCAGAAACTTTATTATATTTCATTGAGATTTAATGTGATTGACCAATGGGAAGTAAGCAATAATCTCAGAGAAGAAGGAAAAGGATTTATTGTTTTTGAAATGATTTTACAAATACAATGCCCAAAAAAATGTGATGTGCATTTGTAACTAGAAATTAGTATCTCTATCAATACTTTCATTGCAGTTACAACAGGAAGCCTTCGTTATTTGTATCAAGATACTAAAATTTATTACCCTTTTCCTTTGTAAAATAGCTTCAGCTCATTCAGATTGGATGATGTCTGCAAAGATCAGTTTTCAAGACTTTTAGGGATTATCAATTGGACTTCCCAGCTTCCTCATCCATGCTGAAAATAAGCATTGTAACTGCATGATTTTGCAATCGCCATATTTCACCATGGTCATGGTTTTTAAGGTTTCCTCCACACAGTGTTTTGAAAGTCTGCACCTGACCAGCGCATCTTCTTCCACATGTTTGCTCTGTGTGCTATATTGCTTGTGTCAAACTGCAAACGGAACTTCTGTAGGTTTTCTTTCAGCAATTTTCCAGGTTCTGCAGATGTGCAATGTTCTGTGGGATATTTAAAGCTCTGGAAAGTGTTTCACAACAAAAACCTGCTTCAAACTGCTACGTTCCTTTAGTTGCTACCTGACTACTATTTTGATTGGTGTTCATGATGCAGTTTGTTCACAGATGTTTTCTAACAAATATCTAAGGCCTTCTTGAAACAGCTGAATTACACATATGTGGAATATATTGACTGATGCCAAAGGGAGTTAAACTGGATTTTATTTAGAGGTAACCTATCGAAGAGGGCAGACAACAAATGCTCAACATGCTTGTCAGATTTTAATTAAAATAAAAATCGAACACCATGTATTGTTTTTCTTCCACTTCTCAATTTCATGCTACATTGTGTTGGTCTATCACACAAAATCTCAATAAAATACATAGTAGTAATGTTACAAAAAGTGAGGCTGTGAAGGTTTTTGCAAGCCATTGTACAGATGCTGTGAATGTCAGGAAGAAACTAAAAATAAGAAATGTATTTAATGCGACACGAGGACTAAGTGACTGACAGTGCACTGTTCTTCTCATTTCTCTTCATAAACAATCACAGTCCTGTGACAGAGCCGTGGAGCCCCATCGACCTGGAACATGATCCTTTCAGTTTTGCTTCCAGAGCTGCCTGTCTTGCCAATAACCCTCAGGAGGGACAGCAGCTTTTATATCTAACTACCCTTCTGTACCACACTACACCATTCAGGGTTTGTGTTGCACTACAGCCATCAATCCAGACAAGAAAATGAGCAATCTCCCCAAAGTCGAACCACAGGTTGTGGTCTTGATGGCATGTTTTCATCATGCTCCTGTCTTTGGAGGAGCTCTATGTATTCGTCACATCAATCATACAAAGGAAGGGAATTTAATGAGACAGCTCTCTTTCTCGCTCTCTTTCCCTCTTTCTCCTTCTTCTTCTCTCTTCTCTCTCCTTATTAGAGAAGCTGCATGACTACATCATCAAGACCGGTAAGTGTAGCGTAGAGCTTATTATCCTTCATTGCCTCTGTCAGGAACAGGAAATGAATTAAGAAGGGCTAGAGGCTGTTCCAGGGCCTGAAATCTCCACGGAGTTCGCACAAGTGTGATTACGCGACTTGTTATACCAACTAAGCAAAACACAATTACCCAATTCCTTAAACGGCGTTTATGTAATAGGACGCAGTTGGCTTTAATTTGTCGAGGTAAGTTTGAAGAAAAACACCTAAGTGTGACATTTTTTATTGTCAGTTTTCTTTTTTTCATAATGTCAAAGAATTTATACGATTATTAACTCACTGTGAGACATGAGCCTTGCAAAAGTAAAATCGTTCCCCCCTTCTTTATATTACAAAACAACTTCCATGTGTTGTTTTGCAGTTTATGTCGTAGATCATCTCAAAATAGATGATGAATAGAAGTTAAAGTGGTTACAGCTGCAAGTCTGTTGCTTTACACTAGTTTTGCACATCTGTAGACTGAAATTATTGCTAATTCTTCTTTGCAAAATGGCACAAGCTGAGTCAGATTAGTCTGAGATTATTTGTGAACATCCTGTCCCCTCTGAAAAAACTTCATAGTCCCAGCTGAATCCCCACGGAATAACGTTAGCTTCACCATGTTTCACTGTGTGGATGATGAGTTCAGCGTATGACACGGCAAAGAGTTGATGGACTGAATCTATATTCTAGGCTCTTTTCTTTTTTTTCTGACCACTCAGAGCACTTCACACTACAGCGTTTTTCACTAATTTACAGATCGGTGAGAAACAGTTAAGCTCCTTTGCAAGGGGTATGGCAACATGTTACAGGGGAGAAACCTGGAACCAAATCTACAACTTTCAAATTGCGAGGTGACTACTCTTCCACTAAATACAGTTGCATGTAGGCCAGTTTCAGTTTTACTCCGAGATTAAAACAAAAACAGGTTGACTCTATTCAAGTGAGTTTTGGTTGCACTAGATTTTATTTAGGGATAAAAGCACAAAGGGAACTTAAAATACACATAGGACCACAAATATGTACCATTTTGAGTCTATCTATAAAAGTGAATTCCAATTAAATACATTCAAGTTTTCAGTTGTGAAGTGACAAAATCACAAAAAAAATCAAGAGTATGAATAGGTTTGCTAGAGATGGTGAGTGACTGGCTCAACAAGGTTAAGATTTAGCTAAGGCAGTCTGGAAAGGTTGCCATAACACTGTATATAAACATGTCCTTATGCTGTTTCCTTAGACTGGCAAGGCTGTCATGAGACATTACTGCTTACTACAACATCTCTTTTCTTCCCTGCCTTTCTGCTTCTCTCAAAGCAATCTCCCTCTGCTTTCAAGACCCTGCATCCAGCATGTCACTTTCCATTAAATGAGTTCTCCTTCATTCTATCCTTTTACTTCAGTATACCTCTCAGAGTCCTTTTCAGTTCAGCTCCCTCCTCCTCCTTCTCCCTCTGTTCCAGCTCTATAGTTGTTGTGAGACAAGGCGGACTCTGTCTGAACACCGCACTTGTGTGAATATGTGCACAGCGGCGTACACGCTCACAACTGTTGATATCCGTGCGCACCATCATGCTCCATGTGTGTGCATGTGTATTTAAGCACGTCTGGGTTGAGTCTTGGGGGCAGTCCTCCTTTGTCCTCCCAACCATCTCTCAGAGATGGATGTGTCTCCAGGGAATTGGCCCCAGAAGAAAAGCACCACTGGCTCGCTCATATTAAATTCTGCTGAGCAAATACAATCTACCAGCATGTTTCCCCTCCTCTCCCCCCTCCTCTTTCTCCTCTTCTCTCTCTGTTTTTTTTTTTTTTTTTTTTTTTTTTAGAAACAATCCAGTTCTATGTATGTGCATGTATTCATGCTTGATAGTAAAAAAAAAAAAATTCTGGAACAGTTTTACACTTTTCAGACAATCAGATGTTCAAAAACGTCATGTATTTATTTTTATGACGCAGTTGACAAGTCATGACTGTAGCAAACGCTCCAGCTACTTTTTGTTGAAACACTTTGATGTCACTACTCCTCTTCAGCCGTTTTTTTGGGCCACCAGCCTTAGCGTGCGGTTGCTTCCTTGTCCTGCTTGAGGCCACCGGCTTTTGTGGAGTCATAAAAATGTGGGCTGGCCCATAATAACATCTCCTCTACTGTGTCCTAATGTGTCCACTTGCCTAACCCTGATTCCTCATCTCCCCACTCGTCCTACCCGGCTTAAGACTCAGCACCTGTGGACCCCTCCGCCCCCCCTTCCTTCCCTCCATGCAGACTTTTTCACTCCCCCTTCCTTTGGCAGGACGCCTGATGCACTGACACAATCGCAACTCTTTGCGTGAGAGGGAGTGCCTCACTCTCCGAGCTTCGCTGATTTGTGTGTGCAGATGCGCATGTGTATTTCTGAGCAGCTTCGATAGCAAAGAGTGAAACTTTCAGCAGAACTGCAGCTCAGCTTGAGAATGATTCAACTCTAGGATCTCTAATATCTAATCCTCCTCTAACCCTACTCATTTGGCCCAGCTTCTCTTCCTTACTTGCTACTGGCCTGCTTCAACTTCTTATTAGTCGTCACACAGACTGGCTGTGCAATTCATTTTAAAGTGATTTTACAAGTAAAGGGAGATTTTAATAGCCTTGCACCTGCTGTCTTGTAAATGGCACTATAAAACAGCTAGGGATGTAAAACTTTATTTCCACATCCCCATAACCAAAGCCAAGCAGTTCTTCCTTACCCCTTGTGTGTCTCATCTCACCTTAATTCCCTGTCACAGGCTTGCAAAAACACCCTGCCATCACTTGCAGGCACTGCCCCAAACACATGTTTTTAATATACCCTTTTCTTTCGATCCACTTGTTTTCTGTTTCTTTATTCACCATACGGTGCACGTTCACACCAAGGAACAGATCACAACATTTCTTAACAGGAAAATAACTTTATGACCCTCATGTCGTGGAAGTGTGATGGATTCCCACTCTGCATGCGATCACACTTCACAGCATGTGGCATTAATTTCAACGTTCTGATCCAAACATCAGCCAAGCAGTCCCTCAGCGTTTGCAGTAATGCATCGCTCACATTGCCTCAAGATCATCTACTGTTTCCACTACCCTGTCTTCCTTCTGGCACCAGGAGTCATGTCTGGTTTTCATTAGCTAGGAAAAACAAGCAGCGAACAGTCCTTGGTCAGTGAGCTGAATGCACAAATTATTCTGATTTTAACAGACAAAATGATTCCAGAAGAAGCAAGAATGAAAAGATTGATAAGAAAATGATTCATAGCGCTTGAACATTTTTACATTGTGTCCCAACCACAAGCTGCAGTGTTGCAGTGTCGTTGCTTTTCTTTTTCAAAAAGCCAATAAAAGTGTGGCATGCATTTGCTTACTGCCCCCTCCCTCTAAGTCAGTACATGTCACTGTAGTTACAGCCATCAGTCTTTCAGTGAATGGTACGACCAACTTTACCTCAGTCTCAAATATTTTAAAGCATCTAAGAGGTTTATGTTTCAGTATTGCATCCTTTAATTGACCATGACCAACTTCCTTGTCCGTGCAGAAGAAATACATCTTCACCCCCACCATGCTTTGAACAAAGACTTCTGATGGCTTTTTTAAAAGTATCGTCTTGCCACTCAATAATTCAGAACACACTTGTGGCGTGCAAACCGATAATTGTAGCATTGACAGATTTTCCCACCATGTCCCTCTTGGTTGTTTCTCAGACAAATACTCTCCTCACCCAACTTCACAGTTAAAGTGGACTGCTGTGTCTAGATAGGTTTACATTTATGTGACACTCTTCCCATTTTCAGATGACAGACTGAACAATATTCTCACATATTCAAATTTGGAGATATTTGTTTGTAATTTAAACCTGTTTTAATATCTTCTCAATTTCATCTCTGGCTGCTCTGCTGTGCTCCTTTGTCTTGCTGAGTCTGTTTGGACTTTGATGTTCTCTAATTAAGCTCAGTCATTCTCAGTGCAGTTTTATTTGTACAGTTGGACTCTGTTACAAATTATGTGACTTCTGACAGCATTCGGTTTTATGAGATTTTATTTGGGGTGTCAAAGTACTGGGCAAATCAAAATGTTTTAAACTTTTATTTTTGAAAAATAAAGATCTTTTTGATCCTTTTTTTTTCGCAAGTATATACACTACTTTATCTTATTTCACTACACAACATCCCAATAAAACACACTGAAATCCATGGTTGCACTGTGACAAAATTTGAATAAAGGCATTTTCAGGCTGGAATTCATAAAAACACTTTGATAAAGAGGAACAAAATACCATCTTTGATTCTTCTCAGATTTTTACTGCATCAGGCAACGTTGACA
The DNA here is from genome assembly GCF_003331165.1 of Xiphophorus hellerii. Lineage (NCBI taxonomy): Eukaryota > Metazoa > Chordata > Actinopteri > Cyprinodontiformes > Poeciliidae > Xiphophorus > Xiphophorus hellerii. The sequence continues at coordinate 11,108,233 of NC_045690.1, read as the reverse complement.
AAACTGCCTGGATGACATAAAGGGTTTGTTGTTATGTTTTGTCTTTGTACGGTCAGCGTTTTCAAAAGCTGTGTTATCCTCAAACAACCAGCCAAGACCACAAGCGGCAACTAATCCCCCCCATCATGTGACCAAGGAACAATTTGAGCAAAACATGAATGTATGAAGACCAGTAATTTAGTCAGTGCACCTCCTCCATCAAACGGATCCAGGATGAGATGGATTGTCTTGACTCACACTGGCTGCTTTAATCTAAATCTCTAATTAGGCAACACAGGAGCAAACGCAGAAGAAAATGACAAAATGCCCTGTTTTCCAAAATCATGAATGCACTGAGATCTTTGTCATCTGGGAGCATTGAGAACACGTTGTAATAGCTTTCGTCTGACATGAACAACAATTACACAGTGTGTTTGGTCCTCTGGCTGCAGAAAGTTTACACACAAAGGCTCAGCAGGCGCTGCCAAACACTGTCAGCTGGCTTGCTTCCAGTGAGGAAATCATTGCTCCACATCTTCTTGTACACAAACAACAAATATCTAGCACTTCCTTGCTCTAATGCATCACCTGGAAACTTCACGCTGGGAGAAACGGATTAAGGTTTATAAAACAAATGCCTTCAGCCAAAAGTGTCCTAATGAGGCTGTGATTACTGGCCCATGCAATGGGCACTCTACTCTCCATTTGTCTGTATGATGCCATGCATGTGACTATGTTAGAGTTTGCAGGTGTTTGTTTTCCTAGCACACTTAAATGTGTTTGCAATGACTGTGGACTAAAGACTTTGGTTTGTGGTGAAAAGGTAAATAGCTTTAATCTGAAAATATGAGTAAGAAACAGCCTTACAGTATTTACAGCACAGTAAAAGAAAATGACCTTGTATATTGATATGAGAATGCAGCTGTGGTGTCCTTTCTAATCTCACTCAGTATTTCATCATACATAAAATCTAAACATATATTTTCCCCCTCCAAAGCAACACATTTAAACTTTTATGTACCAGTGTTAACAACTACCCCACTTTATAAAACACATGGAAATTCCATATCAAAAGAAAAAAATCAACTTATAGAATGGAATCAAAATAATTCCTGTCGATTACTTTTGTAAAATACACAAAAACACACATTTGACCTTTTGCTTCATTAACTGTTTTCAGGTCACTTTAAAACATTCTAGCAGAAACTAACTCTGCTGAAAGGCGCAATGAACATCTGTTTTCATTTTTCTGGCAGAAATCATCTAATTCTTTCCATTTAAAATGTCCGGGTATTACAAAGAGTCCATAATGAAATGCACTCTCACAAAGTTTCCAAGTCCTTGACTAGGGAAACACACCCACACAGGGGATGATGTTAAATTTATTGGGTATCAATTTCAAAATTAGGTTCACATGTTTATGTTTGTGATGGTAGAACAAAGGAAGACTTTTTACTGGAAGGCCTCCCAAAATAACATCTAACTCCTGGTTATTATTAAGGCTCGACACTATTTATTGCAGTCTTCCAACAGTGAGTTTATGATAATATTGCAGTAGATAAATAGAGGTCTTCTTTCTTTCTTTAAAGTTTCAGTAGTTTTAAGCTTTTTGATTATTGGTTTGACTCTAGATATATGCAAGTTCAGCTATTTTCTGGTTGCCATCCCATGCAGCTAGTTGCTGTTTCTGGCACTAGTCGTTAGACAGAAAATATAAAATATGTATGTAAAATATGTATATGTATGTAAAATGTATGTATGTAAAATATGCTATAAACTCTTTGCAGTTGACAGAATCAGACCTTAAATAACTTGGGAGTTCTCTTACTTAATGACAGGTTGAACCTTCTCTCTGCCTGACTTTCTTATCTCTTTCAGTGTGCTTGTGCTTGTGCAGCAGAGTTTTGACTGCTGGTGCCAGCTGTAAACAGTAGTCCCTCATTAGTACTATTTTCATGTGACCAAGATGCACCGCAAGGGACACACACGTACACACACTTTAAACGGCTGCATACAAAATTACACGTGCACGCAATCACAGCACATGATCAGATGAAGAGGAACCATTGTTCAGCATCACAGGACCTCTTAGCACACACACACGCCACACACACACAATTCTCCTTTTGCGCTCCCATTTGTGAAACCAGCAGAGTCTTCCTTGTTTTAATATTCTGTGGCTTACATGCTTCCACATGCTTGCACTGACTGTAAGCACACAGTCCCTCTGTGTTCATGTTTGCGTCTATGGTCTCTGTGCACGTGTGTTTCCAGTATAAAAGAAATCAGTGTTGTGTGACACAAATGCATACCAAGATCTGAAATGCACAAATGGACCCCATTTTGCCTCCTCTTTGCCCTGTGTGCTCCTGTTTTGGTCAGTGTGATGAGGTCTAGCAGAGCTGTCAGACTGTGGCAAGCAGTGACAGTGGCAGGCCATTAGCCTCCTGATCCAAACCGGGTGAGGTCAAACTACTAACCCCCAGTCTAGGGTCTAAACAGGACCTGGGTTTCAGAGGTCAGGGGTTACCGAGGGTAGGGGCAATAGACCAGATATTCTACTTTCTTCTAGTTTTCTGAGCAGAACAAGACAAACATGTTCAACGATGATTAATGAGCTAACATATATATTTCTAACTCATAATGTGACACTTGTTCTCAAACAATTCTTTACTTGATTGGTCTATTGCCAGTTTGATGCTTTCTATTGTATGCATTTAACCTAATTCTGCTACATGTCCTACAAACACACACACACTTTAATATGAGTGTAGTGCACCAAAACCAGAAACCATTATAGACAAGAATTTCATTATGCTATTACATCTAAATGATTAAATGAAGCAAGTTTACTCAGAGATTTGTTGTAGATTCTGGTGGTTGTTGACAGGAATTAACTCCTGTAGCAGTCTGAATTACAGCGGTTCTGAAGAAACCCCTCACTGAAGACGTTCTGTTTTTCTAGGGTAGTCTCACTAAGTAAATGATCTGGTTTGTTCATAGTGTTCCTTTTCATATGAAAAAGATATTTTGGATGTGCATCTTATTCCTGGTAGAGTTTAGATTGCTTGTTTGGGAGGGGCTATAAATCTAAACTGTGATTCCTAGATAATGTGATACATTACGTGAATTTCTGTTCACAACATCCAATCTTGTATGTTATAGGTAAAAAAAAATGTCTCTGGTAGAACAAATACGGGTGTCCAAAGTATAATTGTCATGCCAGTGCTTTCTTCCTTCAAAGATTGTGGGTTACACAAAGAAATTGGCTGTGATTGCATGCACTTACGTATTTATCTGCCTCATAAACTTCTTTACTATAGACAATAACAGAGGTAAAATACAATTCAATTTGGTGTTTTATATGCTCTTAAATCACTTCTGTGCTTTAAATAACCGAGAACACATTATTTGCGTATTACATTTCTGATACAGGTTGAAAAACAGGGATATGATGCACTACCAGAGTATTACACATCATTCCTATAAGGCACTTGGCACTTCTCAAAACTGGGCTTTTTTTTGGGTGATCGGTCATAGCAGTGGTGTAAGGATTTTCACCCTCACTAGACTTTAGTTTACAAGTAAACAGATAACCTCTTCGGGACTTTCCAGGGCTTAAATTTAGATTATTCAGCCTCATACATCTTGATTATGGTTCTGTTAGGAACACAAGGAAAGTAATCAACTAATTGCATTAATAGTTCATTCTTAAAAACCACCAGCTAAAGCCATTTAATTAAAAGTGAAGCAGCAAGCAACACAGCAGGTTGAACATTTCAGGATATAGCGAAGATATACAAAAGGAAGGGTCCATAGATGTGTGATTATCAAACAATAAAGAATACATTTCAGTTTGACTGCTAGCCTGTTACTTAAAAGTGAAATTCCATATAAACCCAAACTGGCTCTAACTTCTTCTTCCCACAGCCGCTGATCTCCAGACCATTCATTATCCTGTTTCAAATAAACCATTTACCTACCATTTCAGAGTGTCCGTAATTGTTGCTTGCACCAGAGTCTGTTTTCCACATCGTGACAAACATAATCATTTCTGCAGTAGCACCACAGCCAGGAATAAGGTGGATGAGTCAGTCTGGGCAGAACAAGGTGTCCAGCTTATGAAACTGACCTTTTCATAATGATTATGTCCGTTTACTTTGCATAAAAATACAAACAATTGTGTATTCCTTTCAGTGTTAATTCCTGATAAAATAGCAATGCCATTGTCATCAATAGTGACATATATAAGTCAAAGTAAGCGCTCCTGGGGCTTACAACACTCCAGATTTTGACTTTATTGAACAGGATTGCAGTTATTCTATTCAATTGAATGACTGATAACAGTGTATACCTTCAGGGCTGTTTCAGTGCACTGCATAAAGTCATGGTTACTCTGACTGTAGTTGTAGTTAGTGCAAGTTCACTCATAATCTGAGAATAGCAAAAATAAAAAGGAGCAACTCTGCAGCAAAGTTATATTAAGGGTATCTGACGGCTAAAGAGGAAGTCATACGGTTAAAGTGTTTTTTGCAAGATCCTGACTCTTCTTTGACCTCAGTTTTCTGAAAATTGTAGAGTGCTTGACAGAGAAATGGTTTTAATGAAACAAAAACAACTGTTTAAAAAATACTTTGGTTAAGGGAGATGAAATAAGAAAAAAGGAAATTGTGCAAGTGTTCACAAGAAATGCATCTTAAACCTGTTCGAATTTAATCGTTTTATTTCGGTCAGTAAACAAATAAATAAAAGAACAAAGTTCACATGCATACCTGCAGAAACAAAAACATCTATATTTCCAGTAATGATCAATTAGTAATTACAGCAGAAAGACTTTCAGTACTCAAAATGCTGCATAAGCTGACTAAAAAAGGATCAATGCATGGGAACTTAAAACCTGTTTGAGGGGAAACTCAAAAGTATTGTGTGGAAATGCAATACTTTATGGGGTAATGCAAAGAAACAAAATTTCCCATGTTCCCAAGGAGTCTCCATAATTATCCATTAGTTGGGATAATTATGGATAATTATGGGCATTGTAAAATAAACTGTTGCATCATATGTGCCATGTTACAGCTACAGACTTCAACAACATAGTAAGCAATCAACTTTTATTTATGCAGCATATATCGCAGATGAAAATCATTCAGTGCTTTCATGACATTAACTGGGTGTCAGAGTAAAGGGGGACTGAATACAGATGCATGCCACACTTTTTAGATTTTTGTAAGTAAGGCATTTTGAAAACTTGCAACATGTTTTTCCTCCTGGACTATAAGGCACCATTATTTGTTGGTCTATTCTATCTCATAAAATGATCAAAAAAATACATTAAAATTTAAGACTGACAAAATGTAAAACAAAGAATTATACGTTTGAAAAATGTTGTATGCAGCTAAAGCTTTTCTCTCATTTCTTTCTCTGTTCCTCATCAATTGCAGAAATCATTTTGGCCACTGTAAGCTCACCAGGGCTTTGTAGTGAGACTCCAGCAGCTGTTGTCTTTTTGTTGCTGAGGTAACACAAACACACACAGCTGTGTGAGCCAAGTGTAAAACCACATATACTCAAGGGAAACGCACCTGTGACAGAGCAAGATTATCACCTCCCCATGTCTGAGTGTCTCAGTCTAACCAGAGAACCACAACTTCTTCACTGGGCACAGGCGCCCAAAACCATAAAATGACAGTATATCTTCCTTTATTGCTTGTGTCTTTAGCATTACATGCAATTAGCCTACACTATTAAAAATACGTAAAGCTTTAGCAGAGTTGCTTACTTTTTCAGTTGTGAGCTTGTGAATCACATTTGAGAATATTTGAGGAGTGCTTTGCTGTTCCTGTTTTTTTTTCTTTTTTGGAGGGGGGTTGCGGTGCATGAGGTGACAATATCACTGTGTTCCTTATGAAAACAAATAAGTGCCACACTGTCATTTCCCCTCTTGAACCATGAAGTTCTGCTGGCCTCCTGTGCCAGAGTGATAAGCAATCCCCTGATACCTCTCGACCCATCTGAGAACAAAAGAGCCACAGGAAGAGGGCAGGCATTTACCCCATTGGACGAATCAAGTAGTGGTAGAGTCCCATATGTTTCAGGTTGAGGCTAACTCAAAACATCTTTTCTGGCTCCACAGTCCTCTCATATTTAATTGGGAGAAGAACGCCTCACTTAAGAATGGACTGGTGTCATTTACAGGTGTATTGGTGACATACCTGGGTGGTGTCAAATATTTGCAGTCTGAACAATGTGCAATAGATGCTTATAGTTTATGGATTTTTGTGGATTTCAACAATAATACAGTAGAGCTATTGGTCTGACATACAGTGCCCTGCAAAAGTATTCACACATGCTAAAGGTTTTACATTTTGTGACAATACAAACTCAAATTTGAATGTTTTCTGTTGCAATTTTACTCAGAAGACCAACATAAAAGGGTGCCTCATTGTCAACTAGAAAGAAAATAAGTTGTCCACCTTTTTACAAATCAAAAACTCTGAAAACTGTGGCGTGCTTATGTGCTTTGCTCCCTTTACTTTAATACTCTTAAACAAAACCCAAGGGAAACCAGTTTAGTTTAAATGGATTCCAACTGTGTGTAATATAGTCTCAGTCTGAATAAGGCAGGTTTGTGAAGGCCTCAGATGTTTGCTAGAGAACATTAATGAACAAACAGCATTGTGAAGATGAAAGAACAAAGAAAACAGTTCAGAAACACAGTTGTGTGAAACAGGATTTGCTTATAAAATAATATAACAGGCTCAACATATTCTCACACTGCACTGGTAAATCTGTTGTTTTAATATGGAAAAGTATTTTTTTCTAACTCACTTAGAAAAAAAGACAGGTCAGGGAGGAAAAACAATTTAACTGGGAAAGCCATGAAGAGGCCCACAGTGACCCTGGAAGAGCTGCATAGATCCACATGCTAGTATAAGAATCTGTTGACAGGACAACCATTAGTTATTCACTCCACAAATCTGATCTTTATGGAAGAGTGACAAGAAGAAAGCCACTGTTGACATGGACACCCCGTTAAAGTTTACTTCAATCCATGCAAGAAGCACAGGAAGAATTTAAAATAATCTGCTCAGGTCATTGAGACCAAAATAAAAACTTTGTGGCCCATGTGTAAAGCTCTCTGTGTTCCAAGAGAATAACACTGATTATCAATCAGATTGCACAATACCCTGAGTTTTATATAATGGTGGCAGCATCATCATAATGGGTTTCTTTAGGAATAGGACCAGCAATTCTGGAAGAAAGATGCTGCAGAGGAGCTGTGAGTAGGACAATGATCCACAGCAGGAAATAGGTTTGGTTCTAGATGTGCAAATGTGGCAGAGGCAAACCCCCAAACTCATGCTGCTGCAATTGCAGCACAAGTTGGTTTTACACAGTATTGAATCTGGAGTAATGAATCAAATTGTGTGCCAACTCTTCAGATTAGAACTTACAAAATTATTAAAACCATGCTGCTTATTCAGTTTTCCAAATACATACTGCTTTGTTTTAGTCTATCACATACAATTTCAACAAAAAGTTGAAAGTTTGGTGTTTTAGTGTGATAAAATGTTAAAAAGGTTAAATACTTTTTTAAGACACTGCTTAATCCTGTATCACCTTAACGCTGCAATAGTTTCTACTAAGGCCACTGTGTGAAAAGTCACACGGGATGGGTCTCAGGCTTGACAGGGTCAACCAGAGTCAGCGTGTTACTCACTTAACTCTCATGAGGTCCGATGGGGATTTAAAAAAAAAAAACCTCTAGTCTCAGAATAAAACATTGTCAACAATGGTGGTTTCATTGTGGTGATGTCATGAAAGGTTCTCCTTCTTTTCCAAACAAGCAGATCATCTCCTTTGGTCACATTTATTTTCTCTGCTCGGCCAAATCAGAAGAAATAACCCAAACCCGAAAAGTTGGTTTGTTTTAACAGTGAATGTTGGTTTTATCACCTGTCTCTCCCTTGCAACCTCATAAATGTAGTAAACACTGGTTACAGAGAAGTGAGCTGAGAGATGTGGCAGTAAAGAGTGGCATGGGGATAAGTGCTTCATCTGAAAAGCAATGTTCTCCTTTAGCCAAACAACAGCCTGTTGAACATTAATCTAACTCTGTGCAAAGGCAAACACCCCCAGCTGTGGCTGTAGTCTATGTCTTTCCCTCCCTTGCTCAAGGGTGTTACTGTATCATAAATCATCAGGGTGAACCGAGAGCTTATTAATAAAGCTTAGAGCAAGTGGAGGGCAACACAAAACAGCTGTTTGTGCCTGCCTGAGCCCAATAATCTGAATTAAGAAAGATCTATTTTGTTTTGAGTTTGAAATTCAACATAAAATATGCTAAACATAATCATAATAGAAGTATGACAGATGTTGGAGGCTGAATTTGCACACTGTCAGATAAACAATGCCATTGTCAAAAGAGACTTCAAGCAGATACGAATTTGTAGGAGAGAATCAAGTTGTAGGAGAGCATCATCGTGGTGTTTTAACCTATTGGCTGTACCACAGTCAATAATAGTGAAACTGAGCCATTACAGCCTAATTCAAAGTCCAAGATTGTATCCTCTAAAACACTTTTTAATGAGTCTCAATGAGCCTAAAAGTCAAAGTTAATTCTAAGAAATAGATACTGGTTTTGTTGAAGATGAGAGCACATAGTAAATGGTGCTTATTGAAACAACCAGCGTGCATAATCCTTCTGAGCACTGTGCCAAAAAACCCACATTATCTTTATCCCCAACCTACATCCACCTCTCAACTTTTACTTTGATTTCAAATGAAATGCAAAAATGGAACAAATATCAATATGCCATGCCGTGCATGTTAGACCTTTGTAACAGCTCAGTGACAGGTTTTGAATTTGACAATATGGCTTGCTGGACGCCATTTCGGAAAAAAAAGCCTTACAATCCCTGACCAACTTTTTAGCTTACAGAAGAATACTGCCTCTTAAAGTTAGTCATATATAAAATCTATGTGTTCTCAAAAGAATTAAAATCATCTAAAATGACAGATCTATCTTTAATTAAACTGTAGCAGTAGGTAAGTGTCCACATTTCACTTTTTAAAATGTATGGCTATATTTGCTTTGTAAAAACAGTTGCAGGCATGTACACATGTAGATTTTTTGTAAGCTTGGAGAGTTTTGACAAAACCTAAAATGCTCCAAAACATAAAAGGTTTAAAACAATATAATACAATGTGTCATGCAATACTTTACTATAGTATAGTTTCTTATAGATAACTTTAACTTACATCAGAAGGAGTAATTACTCTAATAGAGAAGCAATTCACAGTCTTAATGTTTTGTTCCATTTCATTTATTGTACTTCAAGTAACTTTTTACAGAGCAGTGCAATATTATTTTTAACTTGTGAAGATGTTGCTAACTTTGTCAAAGTCTGGATGAATTGCAGACAAAGAAGAAGAAAAGAGATGAAAGGCCAAATTGCATTTGAGATCCCTCTTTAGAACATCAAACAGAGTGTTTCTCCCAGCAGTCAGCGGGGCTCCGGGGGGACGGAGTTGTAATTTCCTGGCAGAGAGGGGCTGGACATGTGGGCACTGCTCAGTCGACATCAAAGACACCAGACCTCCAAAACCCTGACACACACACTCTTTCTGTCTCTGTCTGTGACATCTTTCTCCTTTTATCTGTTTCATTTAGTGCCCAATGTTATACATTCACTCCCCACAACCTTTCTCTTGCTGTCATGTACAGATAAATTAGAGGATTTGGTGCTTAATTTGAAAAGCCTACAGTGAAAACAGTTCTTAGCAGAGCAATCTGTGAGAGCGAGAAAGACTGGAAGTGAGATGAACTGTGAGGTGATGAAGTACTAGATATGTTTTTTTTTCTTTTAGGTCAAAACTACTTTCACTGCTTCAGAGAGGTGCCTTTGGGTTAGGTCATTCCAAACATTAAGACTACCCAATGTATTGCTACAACAATAAGCACAATACAAGTTTCCTTTTTAAAATAGATTTAAGAGAATTTTTTAGGCAAAGCTCTGACCTGAATGTCAAAAAAGTCCTACTATCCAAGCGTATACACATATTTATTAGCCAGCAACTCTTGACTTTGAAGTGACATTTGACATATACAAAAAAAAACAACAAGACTTTAGAGACCCATAATGTGGTTGCAGGGGGGCATCAAAGTGTGCAGACATGCTGCGGTCAGGTCACACTTAGTTGTAAAATGGCTGTAGCGTGACTACTGCTGGAACATCCCAGGCTAAGTTATGCTTGAATCACTCACCATCTTCCTTTACAGACCATAATCATGTCACCTATCACAGATGGCAGAAATATGTGACATACATTTTGGTACAGTGTTAATTTTTAATGAGAAAATATCAGCAACACACATTGATGATTTTGCATCTGATAGACATTTTTAATGATAGTATGGCTCATAAGTAGCTTAGTGGTGACAGAGAAAGGATACATTTAGCACATTATGAAGATTATCTAGAGTACTCCAGGTAAGACACTGTAGGCTTTAACATACTTCATCCAAAGTGCTGAAATCGACTCTCATTGATGTAGACTTCTGGAGAAAATTGCACAATGTTGCTTGCAAAGAGGAATCCGCCTGCCGAACTTGGTCATGAAAGAGGTGGCCATCAGTGTTGTGAGCATAAAGTTTATCAGATAACCAAATGGTTTTTTTCTTTTAGACGTTTATTATTTTTGGCAGTCATACACACATAAAATCAATATCACAAATCTCCAAATGCCCATACTAAATGCTTAGCTATGAATATTACTTTGAAATCTTACAATTATGTCCGAGGCAACCAAAGGAGAGAGTATTTGACAGCAGCTGCAGTCATTTTCTATGTCAGCCTTCCTTTCTCTTCCTCACAACACATGTTTAGCACTAACTTGAAGTTATTTAGGAATCAATAATAGTGCACATTACTGTGGTGCAATTAGACCCTCTTTTATTAAACCCTCAAACGTTATTTATATGGAGAAAAGTGACACTTGCACAACTGTTTGGCTCCTCAGTATAAGGTTGGCTGTCCAGATGTTAATGGTGTTGGGAGAAAGGTACTAACGAATCCCTGTGAACAGTTCTGGTCAGAACTGGAGAGAAATATCAACATCTTTCTAAGCAATGCCAAAATTTTTGTGTTTTGAAACACAGTTTTTACCACAAGTGGTCAATTGCCAGAGTAGGGAATTGTAGACAGAGTGTGCTCTCCGCAGATAGCACTCTGTAGGGTGTTAAACATTTCTCCAAATTACCCTCACTGGAAAAACCACCTTATAAATCTTTACTAAATGCACTTGGATTCAGGCTTCAGGCTACATTTGTTTCTTTCACAATATACAAAATTTTACAAGTGACAATATATCTCATCTTAATGATAAAAGTGATGATCGATCAACAAGTGACAATACTTGATCTTGTGATTAAATAAGTCATGCATGTTGACTGAGCTAAAGACTGAAGTTTAAAAATATCAAACATTGAAACATGCCAAAAGCACAATGTATATGTTTATATATAAGTATGTGTGTGCGTGTGTGTGAGATGTGTGTCTGTTTGATATGCTATACTTGGAAATTCTAAAAAACGTTGGCTATCCATACAGAGACACAGTTACCTTAATTCACTGCCTTGGAGCCACAATGTTATAACTAGATTTTAGATTTTTTTTTTAGGAATCCTTTGCAGACTATCGAGTCCCTCTTGCAGCTATATTACAGGATAATTACAGCATAAAGTGTTGTCTGCTGGGAGGACGTCCAAGGCTGCTGAAACTGCTAATCTGGAACAACCTGTTCTGGGTTAGGAGTTTTAGATAAGTACACAAAAATGGGGCCCTGGCTATCTTAATGTGTTTTCTGTGTGTGTTACTTCCTTCGTTGGTGTTTATGGGTAAAGCAGTTGGTTAGCCACTACATTCGTATAGACACATGGCCTCAGGCACTATAAAGCAAGCAAGGCTATAATTTAGCAAAGCAGGCTGGGCCTTTTTGACCTGAATTGCCTCAGGTAACAGTTAAGTCCACAGATCTGAGTCAAACTGGTTTGACGGGAGAGGATGGCCAATTTGCTCAGAGTGAAGCCTCTCTGGGAAAGCTTGAGCTGTGGGAGCAGCTGGGCTTGTCAGCAGATTAATGCATCAGTCTGAGTGACGGGTCAGGACCCACCTCTTGTCAGCTCACCCCAGCACTGGCTGTGCTCTGTGTTTGGAGAAAGTTTTGTACCTTTTGCTCCTCTATAACTTTCTTTATCATTCTTCAGGGGCATCTGTTCCAAGGTCCAGACATCACTGGGCCGGTTGTGGGTTCTCGCTCTTTACAGCTGTGAGGAGAATTTTCCATTGGCACATTTTGCACGTCTCCATGCTGCTGATTGCCTGTCAGAATTGTGCGTGTCAGCGGCCCCACTAATGCTGCCCAGATGAGGCAAAGAGAGAAGACTGTGGAGAAGAAGAGGGAGGGTGGGGGGAATAGTGAGAAAAGGGTGTAAAAAAAGACAAGGGAACAGGAACATGAGCATTGCAAAGGAAATTTCATCATGGCAGGTGTGAAAAGGTGGTGAAGAAACAGACCAACAGCCCCCTTTCTTATTTCATCTGATCCTCTCTTCCCCCAGGCTGTGGTTAAGCAGGTGACCTGCAGAATCATAGCTCAGAGCACTGCTTGTTTAAAGAAGCTTGGCTCTAGTCATAGTGGTCAGACCAGGTCATTCTTGCCAATAGATGTCTTTGATGTGTCTATCTTTAAGGAGGTTTGAAAAAACAGTGTGTTGGCAAGAGGTGGGGTGGGGGTGTGCGTGTGTGTGTATGTGACAGAGGTCAAATACTGCCTTTGAAGATGTGTTTGCATTCAAACCAAGGGTAACATGAAAGAAAAAGAGACAAATTAGGCTAGATGAACTCAAAGCTTGTCCTGAGCTAAAGTATTCACACCCCTTGAAATCTTTCACATTTTATCACCTCACATTATTTTAAATTATTTAATCCTCTTTAGCTGTGAGTAGATTTAAAAAAAAATATATATATACCTTTGTTCTACAAATTAACTCACAATACGCTTACATTTCCTTAGTTACTGAATAACTATTAAAAAATGGTTTCAACTAAAGTTATAATGAAACAACATTCTAATATACCAACTTGTTGCCAGAATGTTCTGTTCTCATCAAAAAGAATGAGACTAGACAAGTTTAAAACAGCAAACTACAAAATGACTCATTAGAAACTTTGTATGATAGTGTTTTAGCTTTTTATTTCAGTGAAGTGCATATCCATCAACTTGGAGTGCATGCCAGGTTAAGATTTAAATTTAATGTAGTTGGTCTAACAAGCTGGGTATAATGCCATTTAAACATTAATGCAGCAAACCAAATCAATGCCAGTCAAGTAATAAACCAAACAAGCATAAACAGCAGCAATGAAAAGCTCTCAATCCATTAATGCAGCATATCTGCCCTGCTATCTCTCACACATGCAGACACACAAAAAAACACACATTGTGGCCTAATGTTTCTAGCGGCTGCCGAGTGGATGGTGTGCTTTGTTCTGAGTGCTCTGACAGTGAGTGGAGGTCTCAGAAGGCGCATGTTGAAGTTGAAAGCTCAACAAGCTCTCTGAAGTGGCCGGCTTTTATGCTGCACATTGTGCCAGAACCAAAAGAGAGGGGGCAACACAAAAGTCTAAAACAAAAAAAACAAAACAAAAAAAAACTATTTTAAATCAGCATGTGTCAGTCAAACAGAAACCTCTTTACCAGTTCTTATTATAACAGTATTACAAGTGGTTCCCTATTCAAAATGAGATATTTGTTTTGTTTCTTTCTACAGTTACACTTTAGCGATTGCTGCCAGAGAGTCGATGCAGTCTGTCAGAGTTCCAGTTTTATAGAACATGATCCCTGCCTTGGGCTGTTACACTCTCTTTTCAGGTCAGGGTACATGTCGGGACACAAATCTAACCATGAGACAGTGCACCAAGAGGTTTAATCACTCTCATGTGCGTGTGTGTGTGTGTTTGTGTTTGTTTGTATATGCCTCTGCTGAGTCACATTGTGGTTACCACTTCTGATATTTAATAACCCCTTCAGTAACAACTCCCAGCACTTGGAGCTTTTTATGGTAATTCTTTTAAACTGGTGAAAGATTGCTTTTAAATCTTCCTGTTGGAAAAGTAAAACATCACATCTTAAAAATCAGAACAGAAACACTGCTAAAACTCTTTAATAAAATAATCATATATTCTTTTGACTGCACTTCTTTTATTACAGCTAAAATTTTATTAGGTCTATTTTTCCTCTACAGAATTCTGGTGATTTCATTAATATTTTATTAATTCAAAATATAAGAACACTTTGCAGTCAGACAGAAATCATCAGGGACCATTATAGGAAATGTAATAAATACATCGATGAAATACACTCCCAGTATTACTTTTTTCTTACTTAATCTAAGATGTGCATTTTAAACACCCCTGGCAGTTGGTGGCGGCCATGCAAATAATGGCAGGTAAGGGTATACCATTGATTTGCCTGCTCAGTTTAACAAAACTGAGGCAAGGGAAGTTTTAATTCTTAAGCTTTTTATTTTTATTTTATTTTATTACTTTTTTAAATTTTAAGCTAAGCTTGGGAGAAAAAGTTTGTGAGTTGGATGGCTACCAGGGCAGGGTAAATACATCACAGTATTTCTGTTGTCTCTTTTTTTTTTTTGTTCATAGTTTAGAAACTAAACAAGACAGATAAATTGAAAAAAACAAATAAAATAAAATTGAGAAAAAAAGATGTAAACATATTTTGCTTGTAATTTTTAGTGTCGGTGGTGGTTTCTGTTGGGCGAGGTGGGGAACCATCCAGGGTGGCATCTTGTGGGTGCAGCATGAGCCCCTCTCTCAAGAATAGTAAATGATAAATGAGGTACAAACAAGTTTTCAGGAGAGGGCATTGCTGAGGAACAACTCTTTTTAGCTGGCTTTTTATTATACTCGGCTGGAATTTACGTTGTATTCAGTGTTTTGACACAAACATAAAAATCTGCAAAGGAAAAACATGAAGTACTGTATATAGTTTACAAGTAGCCTTATAATTTAAAATAGGCTTGTCTGAGGCAAGTTTGGATGACAGGGATCTTTTTGTGACTGTTAAATGGCTTTAGGCACTGGAGAGATGCCAGAAGGAAGCAAAGCAGACCAGACAGAAAGGGCTTATGTGTTGTATAGCAGAGCCATGGCCTAAGGGCTAGAAAAACAAATCTAGGACTTCAAGGTCAAGTGTCACCCTCTTCACTCGATAGCTGCAGGAATGGAAGGCACATCAACTCCACTTAGACAGAGGCCACATTTTGTGGCACTACAACATCAACCTGCACAGATCCTATTGTTCACCTTTTAGAGTTTGTACTTCACCTTGTATTTTTACTTTTCCTCTCAAAGGTTTTGCTGTTTTTGGAGCATTAATGGGATTACTAGCCCATTAAAGAAAAGAGTAACAAAATGCCCCTTACCAAGTCATCAAAAATCAAACAAAATTGTGCTTTATAGAGTTTTGGATTAGTTTCTTTGTGGAAAAGAATAAGAAAGTACCACTCATTTAGACCTGCTAAAGTTTTCACAAAGTAAGGAGGATTGATTGCAAAAAGGATTCCTAGACTCAATGGGAGCACCAAAAGCAATGATTTGATGCGGCTGTCTGAGTTGGCTTAGATAAAAAAATAAAAAATTTACGAATTTGAATGTAAAACTTAAATGGATTACACCGTTTAATACATTGGTCCAAACTGTTTGCCTTAGGGAGGGGCTAAAAATGGCAAGTTGAAAGTATTCAGTGGGCCACAAAATGTTTATCACTTTTGATTAATATTGCAAAATACTTTCCTTTTTCATTACTACCTGCTTAAAAATAAAATAAACACAAAATATCTTAATGCAGCAAGCAAAGTAGTGTGATTTTATGTACCTGCCTGATTTGGTGAATCAAACTTATGCCATTCTTGAGTCGTCATCATGGACAAAATCATCCCAAGGGATGCAAATGGTCTTGGAGCCCCACTTTGGACACCTCTGGTTTGATAGCAAGAACCAAATTGAAAGTTATCTGTTTCTAAGCTTAAAAAAAAAAAAGATTATATTCACAAAAATAAAACCTTAAAAATGTATGCATAAAAATCGATGGGGCTCAGGTTTGACAAGTTTGCTAGCCAATCAAGCGCAGTAACACCATGGTTATTGAACCAGACTTCGGTAACTTTGACGGTGTGAATAAGTGCAAAGTGTTGCATAAAGAATTAAATTAGCATCTCCATAAAGTACTAACCACAGAACAGCTCAGGTGGCAAGAAAAAAATCGTAGTCGAAACAAAGCGATAAGGAGTCATGTTTATAATATTCCTGAAGCTAAGCTTATGAAAAGCTCAAGCTATAAATCCCACTGCATGCCCTATAGAGTTCAAACTAATTTTAAACATAATGATGCTGAACTATTTAAATTTACGCAGTGTGTACACACTTGTTTCAGTGTACAACCACATTTGGCAGAACAGATTGAAGGACTTTGAAAGTGATAGCTTTAAAGATGGTCAATTTAGAATTTGATATCACCTTATGAATTCTCTGCCACAGAATCTTATTTTCCTTACTTACATACAGATGCACTGATCCACCGTGCTTCAACGAAAAACTAATGTGAATCTCATGATGAGATGATCAGCAGTGCTGTGTGGTTTTAACAGAAAGTGGCGCCAGTGTTAGATAATGACTCCTTATGTGATTCACAGACATCTGTGTAATACTGCCATTACAATTCTGCAAAGAGTCCTTAAATCATCCTGTGTGACTAATTAAATTTGATAGGGCAAAATGTAGAGGTGGATAATTTGACCGATGTGCTTCGTTCACATTTGAAAGATCTGAACAAAACTCATGTTATCCCCAAGAAGTGAAGCTGTGTTTGGTTGCTAGGGTTATCAAGGAGACCAGTTTTGTTTGGAAAAAAAAAAAAAAACATCCACTGTATGTAATTTCATTTTGAAAGAAACTGAACAAATCACAAAAAGATTAAGTTGGCCAAACCCCTGATGGCTTGCTCGATTCATCTAGCACTTAAAAAAATGGCCTGGCCTTGAATCAAGTCAAAGAGTCTCTGTGGTGTTTTATTAGCAGCACAATGTAAGGAGGCCCAAGCCAGATAAGAGTTTCTTTATGGATGGTGTTTCCCCGGGCCTCAGGGCCAGCCAGGAGATATTAGCTGATCTGAGTCTGTAGCCTGGAATTGCCAGCCCAGCTGTTCACACAAAATCTCCACACACAGCACATTCAGCCAGCAGGGGTATATCGAGGCAATAAAGTTAGGTCAGGTGTAGACAGCATGCCAGCTCTGTAGCTTCAGTGTGTGCTCATGTGTGCATGATTGTTCTGGGTGTTTTGTATTGGATGTTTACCTTTACTTCTCCATGCTGACCCCCTGTTTGCACTCACTTTGCTCTGTCCCTTTGCAGAGTGTCTCTTAAACCTTCTAAATCAGATGCACTAATATCTGCTATGACATTAGTAGACATTAGTAGACTGTTTTCTGACCACAAACACAACGAGTTAGTTACCAAACATAGTACGGTTGAGGCATAGAAAAACAGCACCAAACACATGTTGCAGCTGATTGATGCCTTTACCACCATTTTGTTTCAGTAATGGATTTTAATTCAGAAGAAATAAATAGAAACTGCTCATTGAATTTGTGAACATTTCTATGATAAGAATCCTGGGAATTTGACAAGACATCTTAGATTTTTTAATTACTAGATTCTGCTCATATTGTTTGTATTTAAGATGAAGTAAAAAGCTATTGAGTGTTTTAACATGAACATTGTTTGGTTGTGTTCAATTAAAAACAGAAAAATCTGAGCAGCGTACAAGGGTTTAAAATATGTTTGTCTTGTAAAAGAAAAGTAACCAAGTCAAACTTTGAAGTGTAGCAGGTTAATAAATAAATAAATAAATACATACATAAATAAATAGATTAATTAATTAATTAATTAATTCGTTAATTAATTAATTAATTAATTAAAAGCAATACATTTGAGGTAGTATGTGGGAGAGAATCCAGGCAGTGATGATAGAAGGGCTTTGTATAACTACAGTATGTTTCATAAATCTGCCTGTTCTGCTTCTACACAAAACACATCCGACAAGAGGAAAGCAAGACAGGATATCATGACAAAACACTGCCATGAGATTTCACTTGCTGACTTTATTTGTCATATGTTGCCTCAAGAATATCAGCAGTATCTACACTGGTGACTCAGTTGTGAGAAAATGAGAGAAATTCTAAGAAATCCTAAAGCAGCCACTGGTTGATTTGATGCATGGCCCCTTTAAAAAATAAAGTGGATGATTCCCCCTTGGGGCGTCGAGACTAGGGCTTTGTTTAAAAACTGCATGCTCCAATCTGCGGCAAGATGCTGACATCAGCAGAATCTGGAGCTTGGGGTCAGGTGGGGTCGAGGCTGCCACTCACCCGCTGCTAAATCAAAACAGCCTGGGCAGACCCTGCAGGCTTGCAGAAAGGAAAAAGACAGAGAGGAGAACAGCAAGGGAAGAAAACAAAATCTGCTTTACTTGTTGCAGATGTACTGTTTTTGATCTTCAACATTGAAAGGGAATAGAAACATTTATTTTTAATTCTAGCAACAATCAAGCATAAGGGACATTTATCCCATTCTGGGAAAAATATCTCTTATACACACACCGGTTTAACTTCATATTTGACCCTGTCAGTCACAAAATGTTAATTAAGAGACTTCATAGCTTGTTGGGGATTTCACAAACTTCTTTAGAATAGTTCAGGCCTTACTTTCAAAGAGAAGCCTCAGTGTCCAAATGCACAATGTTAATGAACTAGAAAATTTCGGAAGAAATTTAGCCGGGGCCTGCCAAGGCGCGCCCGTCGGGCATGGGCCCGGCGTCGTCACGCTACAAATCGGCGTCGACGCTAAAGAACGCCGCAACGTAATCAGTGGCACGCGGAGAATCGCAAGAACGTTAAGCGAGGCGGACGTGCACCATTCAGTATTATAAAGTAAGTATATCAGCTAAAATCAGCAGAAACGCTAATGTTAGCGTCATTGCTTTCATCAGTATGTGGGAAATCACTAGGATATTTTCTGTAATTGATTTACTCCATTCAGTATACTAAACATTGCTAAAAAGTAAAATAAATAGCTAATAGCTTATTGAAGCTAAAATGCTAACGCTAATGAACCTTGCATTGAACTGTTTAGTAACAGTTCAATGCTCATAAACTGCAGGAAGGCAGTTCATTAGCATTTACCTAATGATTGTCACAAATATAAATTTTCAATAACGCACACACACAACATATTACAGTTTAAAAATATATATTGACCTTATGTTAAAGATTTCTACAAACTTTTTACAGGTAAAGTTTACAATGAACCAAAATTACAACATTTAAAGAATACCATAAATTTAAGAATCTAATGTCTCTGCAATAAAAAGAAATTGCTATCTTTTTTATTTTTAAACAACACCTCATATTGTTAAATAACTGATTTTATGTATTCAAGTTTTAAATATTACATTTGAGTTTGCATGGATGTAAAATTACTGCTCAGTTTAAAAATTGCGTTGTGTTCTGTAAATAAACAAAACACAAGCAAAATCAATAAACTATATGCATATTCCAGTATACTGCGTTTTGGTTTTACATTCATTCTATTTAAATGTAGTTTGTTTGTGCTTACCAATGTTTTCTGGCCGGATGTCAGGCACCGTTTTCCCCTGGTCAGTTCGTCGATGTCTGGTTTTAGTTCTATTCTGTGGCAATCCGCAAAACGGCGTGTAGGTTTTCGTCAGTAATGCGCGATCTGTGCTTGGTCTTGTTTAAAGTCATTATTGAAAACATCTGTTCGCACAGATAGGTGCCTCCAAACGTGGACAAAACACGAGCTGCATGGAGTCGAAGCTGTGGCATCAAATCAGGGGGCAGTAGACGGTAAAAGTCCTCGATTGAAACATCACGGGACTTCGCTCTTTAGCTTGTTAGCTTGTCGATGTTTCAGTTTTATTCGCTGGGAAAATTAATGATCAGCTTGAGGTGACTCTGCTGCACTCTAGTGGCGAGAAGCCGTAATGTTGGTTGGTAAGAATCGGAAGGCATTATGGGATATGTAGGTTGTAGTCAATTCGTGCTCAAAACCTATTTTAAGTCAATCAATGGGGCTGTAAAACGGTGGTAGGGGGGAGAGGGCGACATAAAATGACGTAGCCGGCCACATGTGGCCCGCGGGCCTTGAGTTTGACACGTGCAATAGAGGATCTATCTGCTGCTCATGCAAAACAGTCTATTTTAATCCCATGTGTAATAGTCATTGGGTTAAATCAGTTATATAATGCTGAAAAAGCAAGTAGTTGATGTAAAAATATTCAAGGCTTTTATTTTGAAATGTTCAGTATGCTTCATTTCAGAGGGCCAAACTAATACCACGTGTAACAGTGCTTTGGATGAAAAAGTCACATAAAGCCAAAAACAGCGATTACCTGATGTAAAAATATTCAAGGCTTTTATTTTGAAATTTTCATCAAGCTTAATTTTAAATTGCCACACTAATCACATGTGTAACAATTGCTGGGTTAAATCAGTTATATAAAGCTCAAAAGAGCAATTTCCTGATGTAAAAATATTCAAGGCTTTTATTTTGAAATTTTTGTTAAGCTTCATTTCAAAGGGCCAAACTAATACCATGTGTAACAGTGCTTTGGATGAAAAAGTCAAATAAAGCCAAAAAGAGCAATTACATGATGTAAAAATATTCAAGGCTTTTATTGTGAAATTTTTGTTAAGCTTCATTTTAAAGTTCAAAACTAATCCCATGTGTAACAGTGCTTTGGATGAAAACGTCATATACGGCCAAAAAAAGCAATTACATTATGTAAAAATATTCAAGGCTTTTATTTTGAAATTATTATTATGCTCCATTTTAAAGTTCCGAACTAATCCCATGTGTAACATTGCTTTGGATGAAAAAGTCATATACGGCCAATAAGAGCAATTACGTCATGTAAAATATTCAAGGCTTTTATTTTGAAATTATTATTATGCTCCATTTTAAAGTTCCAAACTAATCCCATGTGTAACATTGCTTTGGATGAAAAAGTCATATACGGCCAAAAAGAGCAATTACGTCATGTAAAATATTCAAGGCTTTTATTTTGAAATTTTCAGTATGCTTAATTTTAAAGTTCCAAACTAATCCCATGTGTAACAGTTACTGAGTTCAATCAGTTATATACAGCCCATAGCAGCAGGTAGTTCTAAAGGCCAGTTCTCAGTCCTGATCTGTTTCAACTGAGGATAGATAGAACTACAGCGATGCGTATCTGTAGTCCAAATCAGCAGCCAATAGCCTCTTGAGTTCCGTTGCTATGGTAAATAATGGTCTCAGCAGGTGTGAGCTCTGAGCGCTGAGCTCTCAAACACACAATTGTGTGTTTGAGCAAACACATTTTACTGACAAAAAAGCATTGGAAACAAATCCTTCTTGTTCGGGAACCGTAATACATATTCGAAAAGCGTTTGCAGCGTATGACAGTTCAATGTGTCTTCTGCGATAGTCCCGAGATTCATATCTGTACCTCAGTCAGAACATTTACAGCGATGAGAGAAAGAAATGTTGTGCCCAGATCTGAAATTCTATTCAAATACATGGGAGAGAGCCTCAGACAGCCTCAGAAAATCCTGTCGCATGACTTTGCTCTGAAGCACCGTGACAGAAAACCGTACGGTCTAGATAAATTTCGAAAACATTTTACCGGAGCAGACAGGCGTATCAATGTCAAGACCGATTTTGATACTAATCGTGCGATATTTGTGGGCGTGATGGCGATTTCAAAAATGATTTGGGTTGAAAAAGTTGTCTTCATCTCTCACTCTAAGCAGCCAGAAACGCACTCTAACTTGAGCAAAAATGAGAAACTTTGGGTCGCTTAGAGGCAAATTGTGGACAAACCGTAACTGGTATCGACGAGCCGTCTTCACTTTCGAAGAGATCACAGACGTATCTACAAAATGAAATTTGAATGGCATTTCTAGGTGAATTTGTGACGACACAGCAAATCCTCCAAAATAGGGTATTTCTAGGATTTTTCCCATTGAGTTATAATGGGGTTTTTTTCGTAGTTTTTTGCGAATTATGTCGCCACGTTAAGCCCAAATCCCACCAGAAGTAATAGCTCCAATGGCGTGAATTTTCTGCACGTTTTGATACCTCATTTGTAGGTGTGCACCCAGCGGTATGAGCCGCATTAACGGTTATAAAGAATTATAATAATAATACTTAAAGAGACACTTCTCTCCGACAATAGTAATAGGTTCCTGCCATTGCTTTGCATGGCAGGCCCCAATTATAACAGATTCTGCTAATCTAAAATTTGGGATACTCCCAGGGGACTGCTTTGGCAACTTTTTTTTGTTATTTCTATACACCATCTCCAACAGATGATTCTCCAATCACATTTTTGCAGATGACTTTCAGCTAAAGTCATCTGCAAAATGACTTGAGCATTTTGCAGATGACTTTAGCTGAAAGTGTAAAGTCAACTGCAAAAATGTGCTATGTTAACTATGTTAATCTTAACTATGTTAACCTTAACATATAATAATTTCTGTCTGAATTATTTGAGTGCCTAAAATAAATTACAAAACAGGTGAAAAAACATATTCCATTTTATTGAACTTTGTGAAGACTGTGTGATTTTTGCCCAAGGGATCTTTTAGAGTTCACTGACAAATATTTCGAAACTAAGAAGGCTAGTATCTAAACAGGGACTTGGGATGACTATTGACTATTGATTAAACTGTAAAATAACACATAATGGCCATTTATTATTTTTGATGCACTTCACAATATTTCAGAAGTTTGTATTGCTCTGACACATGAATCTCAATAAATCTCACATATTCCAAATAACTGGAAGATGTAATTATAATATGCAAAAATATTTGTGCAAGGCATTGAACATAATACAAGAGTAGATCTCATTATTTGGAATGTTTTAAAAATATTTCTGAATTTAAGCAAGATGGACTCCTTTCCAAACATTTTTTGCAGGATTGGACATTCAAAAGATGCTGCGTTCCACCATTCAGCTGCATTAAATTTAAAATACTACACATTACTACTGTTCATGAGTAAGTCAACATGATGTGTCTATGCTGTGGTGACAAATCCTTTTCAGCAGCCATGGGTCTTGCTGGAACACCCTGATATGGTATTCATAAAAAAATAAGCAAAATGATTAAGGAAAGCTCTATGTCCCCAGCAGCCTGAGCAAGATCCAAAAATGGTTTTACCACTTCTTTTAATTTCAGCTGTGCAACATGTCTGCTCTGAAAGTACATGATCAAATTCATTCTTTCAAAGTACAAGCAATTGGTTTTTGTTAGTTGTATAGAAATATGTAATAAAACAAATGGCATGTACAGAATGAAAGGCTCTGAGCTATTCAAACCAGTGGTTTACCTCAGAAAGAAGTAATCGGACCAAGCTGTTTTGAGAAATGGGTGAATTTCACCAGCCAGACAAGCTTGAGAGTCAACTTCAGGTCAAAGCAGCAGCAGCAAGAGTGCGGAGGGCTGGGATATGATGAAAGGTAACCACAGACTTTACCCGCTTCATCAAAAGTCTTGCAGAGATAGATCATATTGTCTGCTGCAACATGATGCAAAACAACCTGGGTCACAGTTGCCTCTGCAAAGGATGTACTCATGTTGGCACGTATTCAGGAACACTGCTAAGCTCTTGTGGCCACAGAGGTTTTTCTCTGAACCACCCTGTGCAACCTCCTGCAGTCCGACGGTTGAACTTTTAGTAACCTTGTTTCTTATAACACAGCCAAGGCCAGAATTTCTTTAGAGTATTTGGTATTCACAGCTCCCTTATTGAGATTTTAGGAGTTTATGACAAAGTTCAGTATTTTTAAAGAGAATTTAAGTTAAAGATGACTTGAAGAGGAAGAAGGATTAAATGTTTTCCTTTTTTATATATTTAATAGTCTGGTATGCTTTTATGAAGCTTCCTTTACTGTTGTTGCACAAAATGCCCTCAGAGTCTGCTAAAAAGTAAAATATAGTCAGCTTGTTCGTAATTTAATCTCAGTATAAATACAGACGCTCTGTGAAGGCCTTAGTCAGCAAAACTCGACAAGACAAGAAGTTTGTTGGATTAAATTAAAAACTAATATCTTAGGCTTCGATCAACTCGCAGAATGCTGCTAAATCAATCATTAAAGAATGGCAAAGTATAACACAACCGCAACTGTTTACCTAAGCTGGCAGACTAGGCAAAAAAAGGATTAATCAGAAAACTATCCATGAGGCCTAAGGCAACCTTGGAGAAGTTGTAGCTCAGGTAGGAGAATCTGCCCATATGATAATAATTAGTTGTGCTTCACATATCTGGCATTTATGTAACATTGGCAAGAAGCCACAAGCCATTTTGGTCAGATGAGGCCAACATGTAATTATCTGGACTACATGGAAATCGCTGTGTTGCAGTAAACTATTTCTGCACATCACTCTAAACACACCATTCCAATGAAACCCGATGGTCATAGCATCATGTTCAAGATATGTTTTCTTCAGCAGGGGCAAAGAATCTTGTCAGGATAAACAGACAGGTCAATAGAGCTACAGATAAAAATTAAGACTACTGCACACCCAGCGGTGACTACTTCCTTGTCGAAGGAGGCTATTTCTATTCTGAATTTATGAATGCAAAAATATGGCCCTTTGTTGAACTTCCACAAATCAAATAAAGTTTTCACAAATCACAAATATGCTTTACATATTCTGCTTTTAGTGTTTAATAATCTAATCCATGTTTGAAGAGTGTAAGTGTTAAAGTTTTTAATTTACAGCAAATTAAAAATGCTCAAGGTAGTGAAAAAATAGGTGAAATCAATCGTCAGCCGATTGCGACATCGATTGTCAACTTCAGCCCCATAGTATGCAGTATATGAGGCAGTTTGTTTATGCTTGATGTTTCATTGGATTCGATGCACTTAATGTATGCCGGTTACAGATATTGTGTCAAGCCATTTTTCTTGATAAAATTATCTTTGAAGAAAAAATTATGAGTTGCAGGGGACCAGTCTAAGAGTGAAAGTTGCTAGCCTGTCCAGGGCTAAAACTAGCTTATCCAGTACTAACCCCAGATTGCGTATTCATGCTAATGGACAGGAGAGGACGTAAGCAATCCAGTGGGTGACCAGTCTAGGCATGCTAGTTGCCAGCCTCTCCAAAGCTAATGCAAATCCTTCTTATTTGCCAACACAGGCTGGTAAGTTACTGGTGCTGGCCTATCATTACTCAGATCAGTAGCTGACTTTGGAATAGTCTCCTGTGACAAGAAAGTATCCACCCTGGGGTGTGCAAGTGTCTTTATTTTGGCACCAATACGCAGCCATAAGTTAAAACTTGGAAGAGTTCTTTTAGCAGGAAAAGAACAACACCAGTATAGTTTAGGTTAACACATATTACTAAAATATGATGTTTACTGAATGAGCTTGAGAGCTTTTGCAAATAAAAGCAAACCAAAATGAAACTCTCTAGACAAATGGTGGATCTACAAATCTGCATCACAGTTTTAGGAATTTTATCGTTTGCCACAAAAATCATGAAAAAATTTTGTGTTGTCAAAAAACCCCGAGAAAAAACACAGGGTTCATTTTTATTTATGTGAACATTGTTGGACAGCTGACTCCACATTAGACATTTTCTAGTAGGGGTCCTATTTTGCATGAAACTATGGACACGAATGAGTCAAGAAATGTAACATGTTGGAGTTAAACCTACATAGATTTTTTTTAGGAAAGCTACCCTGTTCAAGATTTATTGTCTAATGTTCACCAAGTCAAATTTGAACACAGGAAAAACTTGATTTTATTGCTTTTACAACTTTGACAGCAGAGTGAGTTCGTAATAATATTTTTTTCTCAAGTCCCTAATGTCATGAGAAAAAACATGGCTCCTCACGGACAATACTGGAGTTAACAACATGTGAATATGTTGCTGAAAGACTGCTCAGTCTGCTTCACAGTGAAGCTGCTGATGGATGCAGCTTTTATTTTGTAATCAAACTAGTCTTTTGTGGGCTTTAAATGTATTTTTTGACAGTAGTCTAGCACAAGTGAGATTAATCACATTACTTTTTCTGTTTATTGTACTTAAATATTCCCAGGTATCCACTATGATCCATTTTAGTACAGAATTTACCATGCCAGGAACCAGAAATAAGATAATAAATGTAAATGAGTCCAACATTTCAGCTGCAAGCTGGCAAAATACATTTTCTGGGTGGAGGATGGTTGCCAAGGCGAGCGTGAAAGATAAGAGAAAAGCTGGAGATATGTTGAATTAAATTAAGACAGACGGCGAGCCAAGTGAGTGAGCACAAACAAGGTTTGATACATATAAACACGCAGCATCACACATATACACACACCCACGCTGTGATTCATGCAAAGAATCAGTCTCCAGCAGGGATCTGTCCTCACCAGAAGGCCTCAGGGGAAACCACATAGAATATCCAGGACCGGCCTTCTTAATCCTTTTAGTTGGACTGAGAGCACACACAAACACATACCTACACACCCCAACAGCAGCTCTATTTAAGGAAAGCTAAGTCAAAAGAAACAGGATATCACCAACTTTGTTTGCTTGCTTACATCTGTGTTTGTTTTTCTGTGCATACGTTGTTGTGCTTGCTTTTTATTTCCAGTTCAGATTTTCCAAAACAATTTAGCGCTCAACACAGTGGAGGCAAGTCAGAAACAAACACTGTCATCACTTATATCTAGATTTTTTATTACCTGCATCATGCTTTGACCTTATCACTCTGCATATGCCAGAGAGATAAGAGATGTGGTCGCCTGGGGTGAGCTGTGTGCATGCAGACTAAATCTTTATGAGAAAAAAAAATTAGTGCATGTTATTTTTTTCTGCATGTACCGTGTATTTGTGGTTGCAGTGGGTGGCACTGATATCTCCTGTTGTTGATTTGCCGTCTGACAGCTTGTGAATGTTTTTGTGAGTGACAGAACAAAAGGTCGTGAGGCTGACATTTGCGGTTGCGCATGAGTCCCTTCAGCGTCCCAACTGAGAGGCAGCCCCTCCTCTCAAAGAAACTTTGTAGCCACCTACACCAGGCACAGGAGATAAACTCTATTCCTCCCCCTTACTGCGCTCTCATTCTCTCCCTCTAGCTTGGACGATCAGGGAGTTGTTATCATTGGCAGAAGGCCGGCTTCTAACTCCCAGTAGAAGCCACATGATTGTTTTTGCTGCCTCAGGTCCAGACCCTGCCTCTCCAGATCCTGTTACTGAGACTCTGGGCCTTTCCCCCGGGGTTCCTGGTATGGGTTGGACACAAAGTGAGAGATGAAACTACACCCTAAATGATTATTTTAACTATTGAAACAAAATCTAAATTATCAGTATAAAAGCTATAAATTATAAAATATTCCAAATTTGAATTCAGTGGAAGTGGATAGGAGATACTTTTATGATATTTTACAAATAAAAATGCGAAAACAGCAGCATGCTTTGGGTTAACCCATTCTGAACAGTACCTAATTGTATCTAATTAAATTTTAGAATAAATCCAGCTGTTCTGTTAAAATCTGAGAAGTTTGTTAGACAATTGTTAGACAATAAACACAGCAGGGAGGTCAGAGATAAAGTTCATGTGAGTGAAAGAACAGAAAGCCTTATCTCCAGAAATATATTTTCTGTGAGAAAGGTAAACATTATTCAATTTCAAGTATTTGCATGCATATTTCTTCACTTAAAAAGCATTCTTTTACTTTGTGCGAAACAAATTTTTAGTGAGGTTTTTAATTTTATTTTCTAATGACGTAATTTTTTTAGTTTTTTCAACTTTTTTGAATAAGTGGAAACATTTATGCATAATACTTCCACCTAATTGTGCATAGTAGCATTCTACACATACAGTAAATCACCTAATTCAGTTATATACCTGATTTAATTTACCTTTTTATTTGGAAAAGTTAGGTGTACACCAAATTTTAATTTATTGCAGTCTGATGCTCACACCCACACACCTGCCACACACATGTGCATGTGCGTGTAGGGGTGGGTGTGTATTTTTAGCGGCTGACCCGAGCAGCTGTTTGCCATTACTCATATCAGCATGCACTCTTTCGCTCCCTCTCTGACCCTCTGTTTTTCTTTCCAAGCAACCAGCACTGCAGTCGCTGTATGACTTGGGTTGGCTGAACCTTGGCAGGCTGTTTATTCTGCCACAGTGAAGCTTGTCCAGTTTAATCATTTCCTACCATCATTGTGCCCCAAGTGATTTATATTTTAAGATTCAGAGAACCGTTTGATTAAATATTAACTGTTCTTTATTTTGTTACTTATAGTGCAAACATGTAAAATTAACTGTTCATGTGAGTTCCGTGCAAAGATGAATAGCAAGCATATAGAAAAATTTATATGGAAACTTCTCATGTAGGGTTCATGCAAAAATATTCATTTGTGGCATCATTTACGGCATGAAGATTTGTTATATTCTACAGGAATTTTATGCACCAAAGAAGCTCAATGTAAATAAAAAACTAAAACGTGTCATATGCATTTGTATCCTTCTCTGTCAATACTTTGTACAACCATCTGTCACTGTCTTAAAACTGCAATTGTTTTGGAGTATATCTCTACCTGCTTTGCACATCAACGATAAGGAATTTCCCCCTTTGACATAAGAAGGTTTGCTACCAATTTTCAAATGGATTTAAGTCTGGACTTTGGACCATTCCAATACATAGTGCCTTGATTCAAATTATCCAATTGTAGCCCTGGTTGTATAATTTAGGCCTTTTTCCTGGTAGAATATGAACCTTCATTCAAGTCTCAAGTACTTTGCAGCCTCTAATTGATCTTACAGTTTTGCCCTTTATTTAGCTCCATCCATCTTAACATAACTCTACAAATCTATCTATATATATATGTGTATATATGTGTGGGGGTGCGTCTGCGGGGGGTGTTTGTACGGGTGTTTATACACATTGAGTTCTATGGTCTGATCTGACCAGAACAGTTTCCCACATGTTGCCTATCACAATAAAGTGCATTGAAGATTCTGAATGTCTCGTGACAAAATATGAAAGATTACAGGGACGCTTGTCAGTATTTTGCAAGGCACTGTAAGTGCATCCCAGCTACTATAGACAATGGACAAAACCTATCATATTATATTATCTGCAACAGGATCAAGCAACAGCAGCATGGGTGAAACCTAATGCAGTGTGTAGCTGTGAAAGCATGCTTGGAGAATGATAAAGTCTTCAAATTGACTCATATGTCATTTCAGAGATCAAGTCAAGGTCATTTCATCCCAAAAGGCAGAAATAAAGAGCTTTATTACTCTTAATTAAGATGGCATTAATGACTTCCCCTGGGGTTTGGACATAAACATCCAGTTAGTGTTTTACAGAGTGCAATTATCCCAGTGGCATGATTATCTCAAACCATAGCCTCCACTGGCTTCCTTCAGCCAGTAATAGCTGGCCAGGAAGACATCAGCTTGTTTAGTTTAACTCTGCAGATCAGGTTTGAATGGAGCAGACGATAACAGAAGGCAAACAGAGAAGACTTTTACAGTAAATCCACTACACAGATTTTCTGATTAAACATTGAGGCAAAGAAGAAATGGCTGCAGGAAATAGGTCAATGCACATGGATTAATCAGTAATTGCAACACAAATTGTGTCAATCAGAACACAGAGATGTTCCTAGAAGATAAGCATGATATTTTATGGGTGTTTTTGTAGAGAAATCAAAACATCTGGAGAGAGTTTGGTGAGGCTGCTTTTAACCGTTGGCAATCATTTATTAAAACATCAAGACCATATGTATTTATGGATCAGATTAGTTGGTCATCATATCAAAGAGAAAACAAATACTGCAGGATAATCCCCAGTTTTACCTCTCTATTTAGGCTATGATTGATTTTGTAATCAATATGTCGCAGTTCCATAATAGTCTGCTGTAAAGATTTTCACATGTTATCTGACAATGCCACGGCAGTGACAGGTGTATTTTATGAACCAGTTTCAATAAACATATCATAACACTGATGCAGAAACCCATATCAACAGAATAAACTTCAGTGTCTCAATACTTTTAGTAGTGCTTGTGTTGAGATCCATTTTACCAAATTGGTTGACATACTGGATGCATTTTCCAATAAAATGAAGCGCAGACATTGTCAGAGCATGCAAAGACTTAAAACATAGTTATTCTCAATGTGGTTATCATAACAGCCTGTGCAGGATTTACTATGTGATTGAATTTTGATAGCATTCCCCTAAAGGCCCCTGGGCACAGACATATTGGGGTCAGTTCATGGACCAGCTAGTATACAGGTGGTGCTTCTAATGACGGAAAGGCTGACGGCGGTGTGTTGGACAGATATAAGGGAGATGCTGAAAGTTAATGAGAAAAGTGGAAGAATCTGTTTGGTTTCCACAACGTACTACCCTTTGCAGGGGATGTCATAGCAGAGAACAGCCTCTCCCCACTGCTGAAAAAAGGTCAAGTCATTAACCTTTTATTGATAACTCGCGTAGAGCTTCAGGCATTGGATACCAACAGTTCGCCAAACAGCAAAACATTTCACGTAAACAAACTCATTGCTGAGGTTAAATTTGTGCACACATATCTGAATGTTTGTGAAGCAGCTTTATGGAAAATTATGACTTTTACTGCATCTTGTTTAAAAGCATATCAGGCATCCACAATTTGTTTCATGCTGATAGTCATATTAATTAAAACACAACCCTTCTTGACTCATGCACAAGCTTGACTTTGCTCTGCAGGGAATCGATGCGAGTCATTATTATCTACTCAAACCTCACTGGCGCAATTAAAAGCATGAGGCTTCAGGGTGTTACAGCCACGTGAGGCAAGTTGTTTGGGGAACAAAAACACAAAGAATCTCAGGAAAATAGAGATAATCTTTCTTGTTTCTTGGTCTCAGAACGTCAGAAGTCACAACTTTTTATTGTTCAACTTCGTCAGCAGATAATGCTTTGGGGAACTTGTGGTTAATTCGTGTTTGCAAAATAACTCAAACCATGTCAAATTAGAATGGAGCAATTGTGAGATTTTCAGGTCTTGTCACAGATTAATTGATTTTAAATCTAGACTTTGGCTAGGCCATTTCGACACAAATATATTGTGATCTAAACCCTTGCATTGAAGTTCTGATTGCATGTATGGGGTTGTTACCATGCTGGAAGATGAACCTCCGTTTCAGTCTCATGTTTATTGCTGCCTCCACCAGGCTTCAAGAATTTTCCCATATTTAGCTCCATCTTCCCATCAGTGTAGATCAGCTTTTATGCTCCTGTTGTAGAAAAGAATCCACACCACATAATGCAGCCGTTTTTCACTGTGAATTTACAGTGTTCAAAGTGATGTGCTGCCACACATATAACTTATTTCCACAGAAAGAACAAGCTTGGTTCATGTGCCTCAGAAAGTTGGCATTTTGTTGATAGCAAATTTCCATTTCCATCTTTTTTTTTGGGACCAAGCATATATAAACGGGGAGTTACACAACTTGGAAGAAGAGTGTTATAGCAAGATGGCAGATGCCTTGAGTCCCTGTTCACTGCCATGCTTGTTGTGTCTTTGTCTTCAGTGAATGACATGGGTGTCATTATGGTTTGTACAGAAAAACCTGGTATTTCAGGGTGCCCGCCTGGAAACAGATATGCCACTAAAATACTTCATTCTTCAAATGAAAACACAAGATACCAGTTCAAAAGTCATGTTCTTTCTGTCAACAATGGCTGTCTTTTGACATTTTGTAAAGGCCGAGTTTGAGTTTGAGCTATGAGAGCTCTCCAGCTCTCATAGCTGGAGAGCTCTCATAGCTCTCCAGCTATGAGAGCTTCATAGCTGGAGATAACTATGAAGCTCTCCAGCTTCATAGTTATCATTGGCCTTTTTGTTGTTTCTCTGAATAATGCTCTCCTTGGCTGACCTATCAGCTTAGGTGGATGACAATGTCTTGATTGGTTTGCAGTTGCACTCCTTCTTGTTTCAGGTGATGGATTGAGAATCTGTGAGATGTTGAAAGCTTGTGATAATGTTTTATGACCTAACCATGCTTTAAACTTCTCCACATCTTTAACCCTGACCTATCTGGTGTACCTTGGTTTTAATGAGGCAGCTTAATGCTCTCTTACAAGACTTTGACAGTGCAACTAAGTTTGTGTTGAAATTACATTATACACAGATGGACTAACAAGGTCATTTATTATCACACAATATCCCAATAAAACACACTGACAGTTGTGGTAGTAAAGTGAAACATTTCAAAAAGTATGACTAGATTTGCAAGATAGACTATCCCTAATATGTATATGAGATTAGCACTTTAAATTAACCCAGCATTCTCTTTTTTACATCATAAATGTTCAATGTCAAATTAACCTGGAACACTGTTTGCAGTGTTCCTGGCTAACTAAATGTTGCCTCTAATAACATAACTTTCTTCAGAAATTGAACTAACTGCCTCGGTATGGCACAAAAAGACTGCTCCTATGAGATGAGCCCTGCTCAAAAACATGAGTGTTTTTTTTCGCATCTTGTTCCCTGCTTGTGATTCCTTATGCTCTAATCTAAGGGGTGCATGAGAGCAGGGACTTGCCAAGTTCCCTTCCCCCACCAGCCCTTGCTCCCCTCCTGGGGAAAACTCCAAGTTAGAGTGGGCTGGAACGAGTATGACACTGTCCAGACTCTTGCCCCGCTTCTACTCATAAAAAGAGCCATCATATGAAGCAACAAAGGATTCTTCTTAACAAGACAAATTTACAGGTCCTGATTATTTGTTGTCTCCCTGTGGTTTTGAAATTCATGCCCAAGGTTGATCGGTAAAGCCAGAGAAAATCAATAAAAAACAACATATATTTAGAGAGGTACAAGAGTAGCGACAGAGCCACCTCTCTCACTCTATATTTGTAATAAGTTCAAGAGTTCAAGATTGTATCTCCATGGTTTGTCTTGTGTTGTGAACCAGTTGACGGCTCTCTGCCAGTCAGTGTAGGTTTGGTTTAACTGACCTTGATATATGCACCATAAATACCACAACAGTATGAGCTGGTTCAGTCTGAGTTCATGTCGGTAGCCTGCTGAAAACGAAAGAGCAAACAGAGGTAAGAGGCACCTGTCAACAGATTCAACAAACCTGCCTCTCTGGAAACTGAAGTGACAAGCTAAAATCACAAGACATTTTTCACCACAGTATCTCTCAAGAACACTGCACTTTTTAATTACTCTGTAATGATTCTGCAGATTTGTTGGTCTGCAGTATATTTGCTGTGTGCACCTCTC
The DNA here is from genome assembly GCF_003331165.1 of Xiphophorus hellerii. Taxonomy (NCBI): domain Eukaryota; kingdom Metazoa; phylum Chordata; class Actinopteri; order Cyprinodontiformes; family Poeciliidae; genus Xiphophorus; species Xiphophorus hellerii. Next base: position 11,074,825 of record NC_045690.1, on the reverse strand, counting down.
CACCTAAACATCCTGAACCTAGAGAATACAAAAGCTCCCATTGGAGCAATAATGAATAAATAGTTCCCATGTGACCATGGCCAAGTCCCATTTTGCCCTATCCTGTTTGTTTTCCCCACCATTGTAATTACCCCCCCCCCCCCCCCCCTTCCTAAAAAGTCCTCTCTTACTTCTTACAAACTACCCATCTGTAAATAAACCCAAAGACCCCTTACTTCGACCCATAAAAACATGGCAAAAGAAAATAGAGGGGGTGGGGAATGAAGAGGTTGTGGGATAGTAGCTCAAAGGGGCAAACATGGGCATTCGTTGGTTGTGTGTGAAGGGGCGTGCATAAATGTGTGTGTGCAACGTGCAATCAGAGAATGGTGCCTTTACCTCCCATTCCCCCCTCCCTTCTTTCCCCCTGGCCTTCTGCCAACAACAGTCACAGTCTAATTACTGAAATCTGTGTGCCAGCTAAAGGGATTGTCGGAGTCAGTATTGTCTATGGACCCGTGAGAGCAGTCACCATTCATTCCTGGACGCCCTCTAGTTACTGAGGTGCAATGGTCTTTAAAAGAAATCTGTTTTTGAGGGAAGAGCACATTTGAATGACTTGTCAGAGAATGGCCCTTATAATGATACAGTGTGACAATGTTGACAAACTGGACAACCAAGGATGTGGAATATTGCTCCATATTATTATACCTTAAATGACACTTTGCTATATATTTCAAAATATTTCACATTTAGTTGTTTATATGACATTGTTTACAATGCTGAAGCATCAGGTAAAATATACCTGGTTTTAAAAGTCATGACAGTTTGTGCCCCACAATAACAAAAACAGTGTACATGCATTATGAAAGCAGAGCATAACTATTTACAAACATAAAAATGAACATAAGTAATGGGACAAATTTTGGAATACTGTCAAAAGCACATTATGTCCCCTTACGACAAAGAATCAATAAAACCTGATGGTCTAGAACAGGGGTGGGCAATCCTGGTCCTCGAGGGCCGGTATCCTGCAACTCTTAGATGTCTCCCTGGTCCAACACACTTGAATCCAATAGCTGAATCACCTCCTAAGTGCAGTCAAGTTCTCCAGAGTCATGCTAATGACCTCATTATTTGACTCAGGTGTGTTGAAGTAGAGATACATCTAAAAGTTGCAGGAGACCGGCCCTCGAGGCCTGGAGTTGCCCACCCCTGGTCTAGAAACTGTCGTTTGGCAAAAGAATGTTCAAATGCTTCGAAGCAGCAATAGTTCAGGATTTCTGAGATGATGTTCTGACAGATATTCACAAGTCATTTTTCCAAGCCTAACTCAAGCCTCTTGTCTGTTGCTCGAAGTCTGAGTCAAGACTCTAATTACCAAAATTATTATACTCAGCCGCCTGCCGTCTAATTTGTCTAAATAATTGTACTAGGTTATGAATTTCAATTATTATAATTTTAGGTAATAGGATCTATTATCTTTATCATTTTCAAAACCTAAAAAAATGCATAATATATACCTCAATAAAAATACAATTTTCCATTCATGTTCAAAGAAGGGTAGTAGGAACAGATTAAGAACAGAATTTTGGATGGAATCAGACAAAAAGTCTCTAAATAAGTAAGATTTTGTATGGATTTAGTTTACACTTAATATCTGCTTACAGTTCCCACTCTTCTACTGCACATCTTATTATGGAGGATTTGGAAGATCATAAAGAAAATCCACGCAGTAAATCTGCTTTTAAAACATTTGTTTTCAAGTCAATACCAGGTACACAATTAATCACAAAGTAAGTTTTGCAAGTAAATAAGATAAGTAGAGGACAAGAAATTGAGAAACCAGAGGTGTCTTTGTAACAACACTAGTTCATCAGTGGGAAATCATGTTCACAAATAGATTTTTTTTGTTTTAAAAATGTATGCTCAATATTACAAAAGGCTGAACAATAGCACAAAAAAGGTTTTGTGAACACTTGTCCCAGTCCAAAATGTCCCTGGCTATTAAATCTAACTCACCCTTTAAGAGGTGATGTCAGAGCTGAACTTATTGTAAATGGTGGCTCAATGGTTGTGTTAAACAGACATAGCTTCCATTACCTCCTCTTACTAGCATTATTTTCAATAAACATTACAGAGGATCCATATGAACTATTCCTGTCATTATCATGACAACACTGTGGCAACTGTAGAGGACAACAATAATAATTTACTCAAAGGATTACAGATTAAAGATTTTCATGTGACTTGAATCCCAGATGTCAAGCCAGAGTTAGGTCTGAGATCTTAAATGAAGTCTGAAGTAATTATTTTTGTGATTTAAGTGTGATTTGAGTTCACACTACAGATTTCAATTTTTCTCTTTCACCCTGTTTAAAGGATATAAACAGCTAATATGTTTTGTTTGGTAGATAAATCTCATAGAATTTCCATTCTCTATTAATCTGCAGTAGCTAACAACTAGTCCCCAGGGAGGCCGTCAACCTGTAAGTCTAAATGTAGGTGATACATTAAAACTTTAATTTAATATGTGGATTTAAATAGTTTGACTAAGTATTTTATTTAATCTGTGGATTTTGAAGCAAAACAAAGAAAAAAAAATGTTCCACTGTGGTCACAGTTACATTTGTTTTTTTACCTTATTTGTAAATGTGTTGGACTCCACAAACTCCCTCTGCTAATAGTCAGATTAAAGGGATACTTTTAAGCCCAGTGGAAATGGGAGCTCATTGTATTTTCCCCTGGTCCACCCACCCAGAGAACACTTTGATGGATTTATTAAAGCCTAATGCTTATAATCTGCTATATTTTCTGTGTAAGCCCATTAGAAAGCATTGCGGAGGCAAGATAACAACAGCATAAGTGATGGAGAAAACGTTCTTTTTTAAAGGTGGTCCCAGCTTCTGTGTGTTTACTGGAAAGACTGTGATCTTGTCACAGGCAGACAGCTGTGATAGGTCAAAGAATTCCCAAAACAATGGTGTTAGCTCTCTTGTTATCACTGAAAATGGAGACGATGAGTTATTTACCGTGCATCTGTGTTATCTCCTTTGTCTTATTGTTTTCCAAAGGAAACTTTGAAAACAGCATGCAGAGACACTCAAAGGCACAACAACTTGGGTTCCTACAAACATTTGCCAGCAGATAAAGATAGGAGAACTGTGGTTTCCAGAGACATCTCTCCACTTCAGTTGTCACTATCTAGCCTCAGCATGCATGTTAAACTCAAACAATCAGCCATGGTGTAATACTCAATAAGCTGTAATAACATGGTATGCTGGTGGCTTTCAGAGTGGTCAGGCAGCTGAGGATCCCTGCCTGCTTTTGCTCCGTGTGGTGAGTTTTGGTGACCACGCTTCGTCTGCTGCAACCACACGGCCCACCACCGTCTCTCTCTGGCAACGCAGCCGTTCAGTAAGCACGGCCCGTCTTTACCAAAGTTCCCCCACACCACAAAACAGCAAGCTGCCATAGTCACATGAAACCATCGCAGATCTGTAGAGCTGCACGGTATGTACGCCTGCTGTCACAGTTTTCAGAGTCGCATCGCATACACTCCCCACAACAGTACACACCGCTGTGATGTTTTCGTACGCTTTCATGAGTTTCACCTTAACTTGCGTTTTCTGAGATCTTTGCTCATGCAAGTTGGTAAAGTGAAAAGAGCACTCATAGGAAACAGAAAAATAAAAGTAAACAGGGACCACTCAATCACATAATATTAAACTGGAAAGGACTTTCATTTCTTTATTATGTTGAATGTCGCACAATTAAAATTACAGTAGTCTTCTAATGGTCTACTGTACAGTAAACAGAATTGTTGGTGAAAAAAGAAACTCTCAATGAATACAATAATAGGCAATTTATGGAGAATGTTGCTATGGGACACAAATACCTCCTTGTAGCTTGTGCCATTGATGATGTATTTGTATCCTTCTTTTTGCAGTTTGCAACGGTAATACAACACCTGAAATGAAAACAAAAAGTGGTTGCAGAGGTGGATTTTTCTCAAATCTTCCAGAATTTATCTATGGTTAAAACTATACAGGATTAAACAAGTTTACACTACCCAATGCTATTTGATTAAATGTCCCTCAGCACACTTGAAAGAAATTCTAAACTTTTAATCATCTACAAAATTTTGGCACAATTCTGTTATACTTGACCCCTCCAAACATTCTTTTTGTGAGTCTTTTTCATGTTTGACCATAAAACCTTTCCCTAGAATGACTTTGCCTGGTCTATGTGGATAGCTGCAGCTTAAAGGTGTCTGTTTTGGGGTAAAGACCCCTTTATTTGGTTGTTACCCATTCAGTCCATGCTGATGTAACACGTTCTTGAATTGGAACAGTGCCTCTGCTGTTTCAGCATCTTCTATTATATGATGGGTGGTTATGTTCTTCTTAGCTTGGTTTCAAATGGTTGAAAATTGGACATGAATATATTTTTTTTACCACATGTAAAGGTGCATTTATCTAAACACCTGTGTAGTTCCACATGCACATTTAATCTTGTGTGTGCAACTGTGACTATATGCTGATTATAGTAAATACACAGACTTGTATACCAAAGTCTGGTTTCGTAAAATATTGAAGTTATTAATTGCATGATAATTCCATTGTGGGGAAAAAAACGGCACAAATATGTCACCAAAAGAATGAACAACATTTATTGTTATGGTGAGATAATTTGAACTTTTTGTTGTCACTTTAGAAGCAATGAGCTATTTTTATCTTTACTGCTGTAGCCTAAGCCAGCTTTAGTGTCAGGCCAGACAAAGACAAATGTTGCACATGACTACAAATTATGCTGTAACTTTGCTTCCCAGCCCACCTTCTTTTGTGTCTGTATTTGAAATTCATTCAGCTGTCTTGGAAGAGAATTATTTATGAGCAAATCTGTTTGTTGGAATGGCTCCCCTTGTTTTTTTGTTTTACAGCATTCCCCTGATGCATTTCTGCTGGGACAGCCTGTCAGAATCACAAATTTTAAAATGAGCCATTGCGCCAAAACAAACAAAAGCTTGCTGTGTTTCAAAATAGGAATATAATCATGGCTTCATTATAGATATTATAATCCTTTCACACAATATCCACTGTCCCATTTTTCCAGACTTATTAATGAGATTCTGCATGTCTGTTTGCTGATTTTTTAAAATCTTAAACAGGGTTTTCATGTCTTCCCATGGCAGGATGGAGGTGACTACAGGTTAATAATGAGCAGCCAAAAGAGAGACGATCAGGATTTTTCATTCTTAGAGCTTCAGTCCCAGGTGGTTCTCAATCCAGATGTATGAAGTTTTCTCGTTTCAGAAGTATGGGTTCAGGAGTTTATTCTGCTCCTCTGGGCAATGAAGTTAGCCAATCATTGTGCACAGACACAGACAGGGACAGTTAGCTGGCAGCACAGAGCTGGGCTCAGACAGCTCTGTGTTAAACGACAGGATGAGCTGCTTTGTCAATGTCTGAGCTGTCTACTGTATTTGGCAATTTATGGGCAAATCTCATAACATTTTAGAGTTGGAAAAGAATTAAACATAAATAAACCTCAGAACCTTTCCGTTAATTTTTAATGTGGGAAAGTAATTTTAAAACACATTTTTCAGAGACAATGGCCACAACGCTAAGACAACAACAGTGGTTGTTTATGTTTATGAGTACAGTTTATCAGATGTCAGAGCTAAATGAAAGAAAGTTTGTCTGAAAATATTTAAAACTTCACTCCAACTATTACATTGAATGACATATTTAAATAATGTGAAAAGCAGCCTTCATATACTAATACAATATTTTACTAAGTTATTGTAGCTTAGTTAAACCCTGAGATGTAAAGCACAGACCGGCTATTTGGAGAAAACTGTAAGTTGAAAAATCACTCAGTGGCTTCTAAAATAAAGCTTATGTTGACCGTTGTAAGGCGAAATGAAATGCCAGACACCCATAAGCATCAGTGTTACAATGTTGATGAAAACCAGAGTAGAAATTCTAATATCTAATGTGGCTGCGTTGCTACAACAATTTTAATATTTTGAATTATAGTTACATGTGGTTATTCCCACAATGATGGATCATAGTCAAAATGTGATTGCAGAGCACATCCCTCTGTGGTGTGCTGGTTTGCTAGGTCTCCAAGCTTCCACTCTTATGAATTTTTTCTTCCGATTTACCTCTACTCATGGAATAATATAATAGTGTGTTTGCTTTGTACTGAATACCAAGTCGAGTGGAAAAAATGAAGTCTCAAAGAAGCTATGAGTTTAATATGTGATATATGCAGGGAGATTATCATATCATATATGATGCTCATATATGCGATGATCATATCAAATGTAGTGAAGGTTAAAAGTATTACATATTTTGTAGCACTTCAAACATCATTAGATTAAATAACTAGCAGACATTTCTGCTGCTTTACTTGTGAATATATTCCATGCTCCATTTCGTGCTTTTGAACGCATGAAGTGGAGAGCAATACACTGCTATTGATTTGTATTGCTAAGAGCAGTAATCACCACAACAGCTAGTTTTCCACTGATTTTCCAAAACAAAAGACACAGAATAAACTTTTTCTGGAGACTTTGCTATCAGCGGGTGGAGATCATGTTAAATCTGACACACCAAAGTTCGGTGTTCCAGACATAATGTAATTACTCTTCGGGAATTTTCGGCTCACGGAAAGGAATATCACTTTTGTGAGCAACAAGCCTGAACATGGCTGAGAAGGAAAAGTTGTCAAAAAAATCATGTTTACCTTGATAGCTTTTGACGATGAAGAAAGAAAAATAAACTGCTGCCATCCCAATAAGTGTCTTTCAATTGCTACTACTTCTTTGTTAAATAAAGCATATAATACAGCTGCAATTAATTTCTTTAAGGTGTCTCTTTATATCTCAAAGCATATTGAAAAAATTGCAATTTATAACACCATAATCATTTTTTTCCACAAAGGCGGGAGTAGAAGCGAGAAGAGCAGCAATTGCTGACTTTGTTTATTGCCATCCAAACTTGGCTCAGCCAGCAAACCCTCGATCTCGTGCAATTGTTTGAGATGAGCTGGCCAGCTGCCAAATCTGGAGTAAATCAGCGCCGTCAGTCAGCAACAACAGGCAGCAAGAGGAGGAGGAGGGGACAAGGAGAGTGTGCACGAAGAGAGGGAAACTTTTGTGCATGTTTGTGTATGCGATAGACTTGCAGAAAGTCAGGGAGAGCATGAGAACAGGGCTCACATAAGACTGGAAAAAGGAGGGAAAGAGTAGTAGAGCAATGGGGGATGGGAGGTGTAAAAAAGGGAGAGAAAGAAGGAGTGAAAGAAAAGGAGGGAGGACCTGGTGCTCTGTTGTGAAACATAAGCTCGGAAAAAGTGCTCGGAGTTTAACTCTCGATCCGATGTTTTTGCAGTTGTTACTGTTTGGAGGAGGTCCATTGCGTGAGTGGACGCATACACTGAAACCTACAAATACACCCACACACGCAATTGTCTATCCCCACCCCTAGTTGTGCAGGTTGTTTTTCTTCCTCAGTCTGATCCTTCAGTGCACACTCCTGTTATCAAGGTGAGGCGTGCTAACAAGTCAGGCCGCCTGCCTGATATGCCTGGCCCACTTCCAACCTGCTGGGTACAAAAAACCCTGCTGAACCTGTCCATATCTTTGGCTCAGAGGCTTTCACCAGCCCTGCATGGGTTCTGCGTGCTTGTGAAGGCACAGCGTCTTGGAAAGGGGGCTTGAGGCAAACTCTTTTCTCATTACTACACACCATAGGCCTTGCCAGCGCAAAGGACTCCTGATGCTTCCTGTGGAAACCACAGTGACTTCTCATTTTTATCTTGCTACAGGAATCCTTTTCCTGCCAATTAGTTCCCAGCAATGACCCTGCTTGTTTATGTTCTATCGAGTGACAACCCCATCACAATTAGGCAGAGCTTGTGTCCTTCTGAGGTGCATGCCAAGTGTATGGATTTTCATGCACGGGGAGAGAGTGCTGCCTGCTGTGTGAAGGTTTATGGGGTGTATCTTTTAATTGGGTCCAAATGGTAGTGGGTTAGTATGGAGATTTAAAAAACATGATAAAGCCAGAAAAGGTAGAGGGGAGAACAATAGCCAGCAAGAGATTGAAAAGACGAGTTCAACAGGTTCACGAGCAGTGCTGTGAGGAATTAAATCCCTCCCCTTGACCACAGGATACTGCTAGTGTTTGTGAGTCAGAGATTTCTGTTCTCGCTCTTTCTCTGTGTATGCGTGTGTGTGCGTGTGTGTGTCACAGCTGTGATGGCCGGGAGTGACTGCAGCTCAACAAAGCTTTGCACTCTGCTGGGTTACTCTTGGTAAACAAAGGGAACTCACGGTGTAGTACGTCGGTTGCTCAACCACTCCTGCAACAAAAGAAGACAGAAAAGAGCCTCTCTAGAAAATAAGATCAAAAGAAGAGATTGAAAACAACAAAAAATGTTGCATGTTTTTGTAGCAAGGTAAAGGAACCAAATTGCAATAGCAAAAATACAGACTTTTGTAGATCATCACGAACTAAGTGTTGCATGTTAAGCGTTTGCTTCATTGAGGGGTAGAACTGTTTGTTGGGGGATGAACTGAACTGCCGAGAGGACGAGCTTTTCTTTTCTTTTCTTTTCTCTTCCAGAGTCGGTCAGCTGTGTATAGTCACAGCTGAGAAGAGGGGGCAGGGGATCATTGTTGGGTTGCTGCACCCACATCATGCTCCAGTCTCATTTCCCCACCGCCTGCACAGTGACACGCAACAGCATTGGCTTACTCCCATGACAAATAATAGCCTGAGCACCAGATGTGTAAGCGCTGAATAAGAAGAGAGCAAAGTGGTCAAATACATGCAAAGTTTAAAGAGTGGCAAATCTCTTTGCAACGAGCCATTTGTGTCTTTACCAACAACTATAAACTATAAACTCAAAGCTACATAATGAGTTTATTTTAATCATAATTAAGTTAATCTTCTTTTACTTGCAAAGATTCAGTATAATAAAAACATATTCATACCCCTGAACTTTTTCACATTTTGTCAGATTAAAACCACAAACTAGTAGGGTTAGCAGTGCACATTAAGAAAGTGGTAGGAAAATGATCAATTCTTTTCAAAATCTGTGTTGAGCCTCCCTAAGTCAGATTGGCTTAGAAACAGGTTTTGGTGCAATTACAACAAGTCTTCTACGGTAACTTTTCACCAGCTTTGCAAATCTCTCAATATTTATTTATTTATTTATTTTTTACATTCTTATGTTTAAAATAGCTAGACTGCGTGTGAACAGACATGTTCAATACTTGTCACAGATTCTCAGTTTGTTGATGCAAACCATTTTAGTGTATGTTGTAAATCTGGCTGTATGTTTTTGGTTGTTGTGCTGTTATCTTCGGAAGCCTCTGACAGGTTTTGTTCCAGGTTTCCGGAGTCTTGAGTTCAGTCCATCTTCTCGTTAACTCTGTCAGTCTTCTCTTCTCCTGATACTGTCACTACCATGTTTCACTGTGTGGATGGTGTGCAAGGTGTGGTGTTGGACCAAAACACTTTATTCAAAATGTCTACTGCAACCCCCACCTGGCTTTTAAAGTCACTAACCAGAACTATGGCTTTATTCTCACCACTTTTCCATTAAGACCTGATTTGTGAAGTGCTCCTAACAACTGATTCCCCAACGTAAGCAATGGATCTCAGTAGTTCCTCCAGAGCAACTATGGGCTCTTAGCTGCTTTTCTAAAGAATGCCCTTCCTGCCTGGCCTTTCAGCTTAGGTGAACATCAGTTTTTTTAATAGACTGCAGCAGTGCCATATCATAAAATCCTAATCAAATACATTGAAGTTTGTGGTTGTAACAAGAAATGTGACATGGTTCAGGGGTTTAGAATGCCTTTATTTAGCTTTAGCTTTGACTTGGCCTCAAGCTTAGAAATATCTCTGTTCTCCCCACAGAAACAGCACTTTCAGTTAGAGCATACCTTTAGTTGCAAACAATGCAAAACTGTATCAACTGCACTTATGCACTTAATGCACTGTTAGCAACTCTATTCAGGTAGAATAGTCTCCGCTACAGCAGAGACTAATAGGGATCCTCAAATAAACACATAAACAAAAGCTAAATATATAATTGAACAACCTTTGCTGCAAATTAGATAACTTTTTCAAGGAAAGCCTTGGTTATGCCAAGGCAAGGGTAAGACATTAAAGTTTACAAAAGTATGGTGAGAGATTCAGACAGTTGAATAATTTAATGTTTTGCATGCTTAAGACTCTTAACTTAAAGTCTTTCTTTCTTTACTCCTTTCATACCCTCTCCCTATACTCTATCTAAATTAAAAGATTGAGTGCACATGATTCCCTTGTTTCAAATGTGTATTGTTGAGAGAGGAGTTTCTTGAAACCTTCTGAAGGGTTGGGGGAAGTACCTGTGGCTTGTGGTGTTGTGCAGGTGCTGTAAGTCCTAGTTTATTGCTGCAACTTCTTACTTCAGTAAGTGACACATCACTTTTGCTCAGGTTAAAGGAGACGCTCAATAACTGAGGAGGAACTCGTTGCAGTCGGTTGCTTAAGCTCTGACAGAATCTGCTCTTCATTCTGCTGAACTAGAAAGCTGGGCGAGTAGGAGGCTGCAGTGTTTTGATTGGCTTTGCAGACATAAACAAGAGCCGTACTTGTGTGTGACCCCTCAGCCTGACCTCAGAGATAGACGCTTCTCTAATGGGTGTCTCTTTCAGCAGGCAGCCAAGTGAGGGGAACAGAGAAGTCATTGTTTGAACCAGGGAAAGCCAATGCTCTCCCCATTTAAGTACTGATCTTAAAGGAGAGAGCCACAAAATGTGAGCTGAACAGGGTTATTTCTGCCTTCAGGTTCATATTTGGTATAGTATTTAAAGACACTGAAGCCTATAGAATATACAGTTTGACAGATGTCTAAGTAACACTTACAATTATCTTCCATTCAAACTTAACAACCATATATTTGAAACATTTAAAACCCAAGCTTAGGTGGGGAGAGACACTGTAGTTTTGCACCCTAAGTCAACTGTGGCTGGAATAGCAGTTGTTCAGTTTTGATCACATCCTTTGGCATGCTCATTGATGTGTATTTGTTTATGTCAAAGTGCAAGAGGGTTCTTCTGCTGTAGGCTGCCAAACAGGTGAGACCGGTGTGGTTTAAGCATGAAACTCTACCTGGCATGTACAACAATAAGAGTGCCACGCGTCAGCCCCAAGGAAAGAGACGGTAGGATGTCTGCTATGCAGAAAGAAAAAGCATCATTCTCTGTAGTGTTATTACAAGTGCTTGTACCTTAATCTTTCACTGGTGTCAGTACAGTTCCTACAGAAGAATAGATAGAAAGCTTGTACATTTAGCAAATAATACATCACAAACATAACAAAAAGACTGAACAAATGCTTTATATTTACGTGTGTCAGGAGTAATCAATCTCCTCCAGAGCCTTCAGGCATTGAGGGTGCAGCGTAACTAATCTGCAGGCTCAGCAGGTCGGCCTTAACCTTTGAAGATGTGACAGTACCTCTTCTTATTCAATATACACACGGACCTATTCTCTTGTCATGCAGTGCGAGCACACAGTATCTGCACGTGTGCATTGTTCGGACAGCAGATATTAGAGATTTCAGGAAGCCCCGCTGCTTTCACCAAACTAATTACTAAACTAGATAAAAATGATGAAAAAAGTCTTTGCGATTTGCCTGGTTGGCTTCAAAGACGCAGCTGGACTCACACACTTGCTAATCAGCCAGTGACTTACATGCTCAATACAAAACTCCTGCAAATAGAGTTAAAGCACAAAGGATTAGAAGCAAGACAAAAGAGAAAGAAATATTTGGGCCGCAACTGTTTTTTTATGTCTATGATTAGATGACATGGATTGGTATTAAAGTCAAGAGAAAGATCATTTTTTTCTAAGTTTTCACATTTATATGAATATAGCTGTAATGCTTTACAGTGCCTTGGAAACATATTAACACCTCTTGAACTTTTTTATCAAACTTTGTCATGTTTCATTCAGACTTTGTGATTTTATAAGATAGACCAACGCAAAGTGGAGCATGTGACATTTGAAGAAAATCACATATGGTTTTTAAATGTAATTATATATAAAAATTGGAAGATTGTATCATACACCTGAATGCTGTCCTCTGATACCTCTAAATGAAATTCAGTCTAAAGAACTATCTTAAGAAGTGACCTAAATTATAGTGGTTTGTTGGAGAACATTAGTGAAAAACATCATGAAGACGAAAAAACATAGCAGATAAGTTCAAGATAAACATGGAGAAGTTTAAAGCTGGGTTAGGTTATCAAACAGCATACCAAGCTTTGGCCTCATCTGACACATTTTAGACTAGATTTGAAACTGTGGCAGAGGTTCACCTTCCAGCATGCAAGGCAATGACCCTAAAACAGAGCTGCAGTGGAATAGTTTAGATCAAAGCATAGCCATGTGTTAGATTGAGCCAGACATAGTTAAGAATCAAATTTCAGTGAGATTATATGGCACTTCAAATTATGTCATTTTATATCACATCATATAATCATATTCACATATGATCTCCATTTAAATGGACAGAGCTAAAGCTATTTTCCAAAAAGAAAGGGGGGAAATTCCTGTCTAGATCTACAGTTCTTTTAAAAGCTGACCCCTAAACATTTGTTATAATGGGAGGGAAAAGTGGTTCTACAAATTATTAACTAAGTGGGGCTGAACACAGAGGGGGCCCAGTATTATGCACGTAGTTGCTGTGATCTGTCCTTTAATTCTAAAACAAAACACAATGAAGTGCATGTTTGTAATGTGTCAAAAATTGAAAAATCTCTAGTGGAGTAAATATTTTTGAAAGGAACTGTATGTTACCTTGATCACCATAGAAAACTTAACTCAGTTGATAACTTCCATAATATTTTATTGAAAAAAAGTACCAATAAACAACAAGAAATCCAGAAAAAAACATTTGTAGAGCAAAACTCTGTATGTACAGCATATTGCACTACATAGCAAATTGTCTTTACTTCCATATGAATATTAACAACCAGAAAAAATACATATAAACACAAGATAAAAAGAGTGCACAGTAGAGTCTCGAAAACACACAGTCAATGTTTACAAAAATGCTACATTTTCGCTGGGTCTCATTTCTTGGTATACAGAGAGTGTGTGATAATCAAGACTTCATTGAAATCGAGCAGTTAAAGGCATATTCCAGGGTTTTTAGAAATACACGGTCAGCTATCTGTTCCGTAAAGAAGGGCAAACATTTTATAGCAACGAGCTCATGAGTTAAGTCAATCAAACCGTATAATGTTTGGCCCAAGTTCATTACGCTATAGTAAGATGTGCAAGGAATGTTCAGAATTCATTTTTATTAAAAACAAATGATTTCGATCTCATTGACTTTAAAACGATCTTGCTTATCTTAAAAAAGTCTTACAAGAATGAACTGTCCTTACAAAGAAAGACACTTTTTCTTAAGAAAATACAATTTTAAAAGTTAAGAAAGACCTCAAAGAATAAATGTTATGGTACAAAACAGGCTAAATGTTCTTCCAAAAACACAAATTCCAATATAAAAGTAAAAGTGGAAAACAAAATTCAAGACACTGATGGTTTCCAAAAAGTACCTGTCCAAGTCTTGGACCTCAGCAATCACAAATTGCTGTGAGCACAATTTAGGAAACTTCCACTTAAAAAATATAAGGACACCATGGTGGCTTGTTTCCCTTTTCAATAAATCAACAGGCTATTAAACCTGAACCTTCTTGTCCAAATAATGCACAGAGATACAGCTGACATATGGCCAGATTAGCCTATGAAAACAATCCAGAGTTTATACTATACATTAAAATACTTCTGGGATTTACAGAAACAAAGTACTTTCCAGTGCATACTGATTACAACACAATGATTGGGATTAAGGAACAAACATTCTGTGATTTGTGTAAATAGGAAACCTTTTCATTTCTATGCTCTCTCAATATCCTGGGTATCATTAGCAATGGGCATGATGTATGATGACTAATTATACATGAGATAAGTTGAACTGCATTGAAACTACTGCATTTCTGGACCCAAAAAAATCATAAACGTTTTAAACAAATTGAAAATTTTGAGTGTACTTCACCAATAATCATATTCATCGTTTAAGTGTCACACATTCATACGGGCTTAAAAGGTGGATTGTAGTTTTCCTCTTCATATTGGCAACAACATACAATACATATTTATTAACTTCTGTTCTGGCTGTAAGTGAAAAGTAGAAGACAATGTGCACTCTGTTCTATGACAAACTCAGAGCGCTGTTTTTTACAGGCTGTGAGAAATGAGTGATACAATAAAAATCCCAAAAAAAATCAGGCACAATTATTCTTAAGCTGAACCATTTATGAGTCCAAGATCAAAGCAGAAAGAGGAAGAGGTGATTGCACACACAAGTGTATACAGTAGAAATTGGTAAAACATACCAAAAATAAATTAAAAAGGAAGAAAAAATAAATTACAAATTAAATGAACCACTGAAAAAAAACATGCCATGCAGGAGCAGCATGAGGAGGAAGTCAAGACCTGATCGTGCGACGAGGTGCTACAGGGACTGGCTCAGTGTTCAGGATCTGCAGGAAACTATTACCACAACCACACTTAGTGCACCTCTCTCTCCTCTGACTGCAAACTCAGGAGCCCCTGTCACCACCACCGCCAGCATGCCAGCCCAGACTCCTCAAACTGTACCTATGTGTGTGTGCTGGAAATTAGACTACAGGAACTCTAAATGAAATGAAAATACAGAAGACTTGAAAACACCTCAAGAGGTTCTAATATAAATAAATGGGTGACAACACTCTTTTTCTCTGAAACATGTAACAGATTCTCAAGGTTACCAGTAGCCCAAAAAGTCTGTCCCTGAGACATCTTAAAGAGAAAACGAGACAGTAATTATGCAGTGATCAACTTGATACATAGTAAGGAGCAAGTAATTATAGACCCCTGATATGTACTGCTCCTCGGGTCCAAAAGATTCAGCATGAAAATAATAATAATAAAAAAAAAAAAACCTTAATACATAAACAATATCTTTAACAGTGTCTTTATATGTATTCATATTTCAACAGTAATTACAGTCTTTTTCACTTTTGTTTATTTGTTTGTCTGGTGAGCCAGTGGTGGTTATGTGTGTACCCACGTTCCAAATCTAAATCTGAGTACCACAGACAATGTAAGATCACCCAACAGAATATCAAATGATGTGAAACCACACAAGGGTATCCTGAGAGGAGGGGATTCTGTTTCACAGACTGTTTATGCCATATTAACTTGGTGTTCAAAGTTGGTCTTCTGCAAAAAAGTTGCTCTCACTCAACTGAAATCCTGAAACACTGGTGAGTGAAATTTCCAGAACTGATGCTAAATGCACATTGTGCTCAGTCAGTCGGCACTCAATACTGATTATTTGTCTTGGCCATATAAGTGAATACATCTGAAATGTGGTGGCAAAGAAACAAGCTGGGACTGGAAAACCTTCATACGAGAAAGAGGTTAGCTCGGAAACAATCTGAACTCTTAAACGGGTGGAAGTCTAGTGCAAAAACAGTGGATCCACAGCTCCACTTAAAGGGCATGGAGGTCTGAAAACAATCACATAAAAAGAACACATAAAATGAAGAGAAAATCCTAGGAATAAGGCTATGCTAAAAAAACTGTATATTTGGTGAAATGAAACTTAAAAAAGTAAACTTTTAAACAGTGTGACAGTGTGCTTGATTCATTTGCTCTAATTTAGTGCATGGTGCAAGACCTTAATAGTTTTTTTTATATACATGTCAACACCCTATGATTTTAATGTAAATATCTACTCAGTGTGCTACATCTCAGACATCCCTTAGCTGTTAGTACAGCTACAAGATATAACATTTCTATTAATCAGACAGACGACCGTCTATTCATTAACTTTCATGTCAAATGGCAGTTTTTCTATTTGGGCGATCCTGCTCTTCGTCCAGAGTGGGCAAGGCCTGGTGGGCATCATCAGTACCCGTTATGTCAGTTGTAACCAAACAAGTTTTCAATTGTGTAACTAAATGTCCATTCAATGGGAAATATTATTTTTTTTAATAAGTAACCTTTCACGATCCTGAGAAGTTTGTCAGAATAACGTTCATCACGGAAATTGGGACAAGCATAACGAAGGAGGGACTTGACCAGGGCGACAGCAAAACAAGATCCTAAAATACGTAAATGATTTCCATGTTAACTATCCACTACAGAACTGTATTTAAAGCTAAATTATCTTGTCAGTTCTTTAGTCATAAAAGTGGAGTCATCTGCACAAGGTCTGATATTTATCTAAAGTCTTTTTTGAAGTTTATCAGGTCTGCTGGCACCAACCAGGCCCATTTAATCAGGTAGTGTTGTTCAGAACAGCGAACTTCACCTCTTATATAGTTGAAAAAGTCCCAAATGTTTGACATGTAGCGCACAACTAAACTTTGATAACAATTCACAGTGTGCCAACTTTTTTATGTACAGAACATTTACCTTATTCCTGAAATCCTAAAAGATATGACGGGTTAAAATTGACACCAAAGAAAATAAGAGAAAAATACATAGAAAAGATAAATAGATAAATGTTCCATTGAGGTGAGGTGCAAAATGCTTTGTTCTGGGAAGTGGTCTCTTTGGAAGTGAGTAAATTAACTTGACTGGTCTCCTGGGGGACATCAGAAAAGAAACCGTCACACCACATTTCCTTTCATTTCCTTAACCATCTCATCTTGCTTGTCAAAAAAAAACAAAAAACACTCAATTCTCCTTCTGGCAGAAGACACTGACTAAGGCATTCCTAAGGTCTGTGGAGGTCAGGTCTTTTAAGAAGGACACATATTGAAGTGCACAAAAAAAAAAAAACGAACAATGTACTGTACAAGACGACTACATGACATGTAGGCCTAAATATAAACATTGTCCTTTAGATGAATTCCGGAGCATCATGGCATCTTCTTTTAAAGAAAAAAAACACACGCCCTTGTATAAAATTTGGTTGTCGCCGTCCCGCGGTGACTATTTTTCCTCCTTTCTTTCCTCCCTCAAACAGACCCGTGTTAGATTGGACAGTGCCTTCAGGAGTCCAGTTCGTCAAAACAGAGATGAAGACAAAGGATATAAGAGGAAGTTCCCCCTCACCTCCGTCCTGCTCCACCTCCTCCAGCAATAAACCCCCTATCAAACAGGAGGCTGAGAAGAGCTGCAGTCATGCGCCACCACAGCGGCCCCTGATTCCTTTGGTTTTGTTGATACTGAAAAATCAAACAGAAATAAAGCATTTAGCCATTAGTACAGTCTACAAACTTCAAAAGCAACACAAAGATTTGGTCTTTACTATTGCATTTGGTTTATATTGGGCTGTGAAATGATGCAATTGACAGGAGGCACAGTGAAGTAGGTCAACTAGGAAGACAGAACCAGACACTGGAACAGCGATGATATTTCCACAACAGTCTGCTTTTGTCCCCAACAGCATTTATTACTTGAGCCTTTATTTCTGTGTTGGGTCCACACAAATTCAGGCTTCCTAATAAACATTCCAAGCAATAAACACATGCATCATACAGTCACAGTTTTTTTCTAATCTGTCTGTTTGAGACCGGCAGCCAGCAACCAAAGACGAGACTCTTAGGTCTGCAAGCCAATTGGATTGTGTACGATTAGGGGGGATAATGCTATCTCGCTCATTGAGAACCTGAGATAAGATAATTACACCAAATGGGATTAGGGGGCTCCTGATGAGGGCCAGAGAGTCTCTGAAAGAAAATGCGTCTACATGACAGCTACAGTAGTCCAACAGCTCACCTGCTGATGAAAGACAGACTCTTTTATGGCTGATAATGATGAGACTATTTTCAGTCCATAGTAGTCCAATTAATAAAGCTAAATTTGCTTTAGCTAATAAAATTATGACTAATTTTATGTGGCAGACCAACACTGTGTAGTGTATATTGTGAAGTGGAGAGTCAGTTATATATGGTTTTAAATAAGTCTGAAAAGACTGGCATGCATATCTATTCAGTTCCATTGAGTAAACATTTTTTATAAAAACCTTTTACACTAAATGCAAGTCTAAGTCTTTTCTTAAGGTGTTATTGGCTCTAGTGGCCTTTATTTGATAGTGAATTGACAGGAAAGTGGGTAATGAGAGAAGGGGGAAGACATGCAGCAAAGGTCATCACAGCTGGGAATCGAACCTGTGACAGCCGAGTCAAAGACTAAGGCCTCCATATGTGGGTTGTGCTTAACCCCTGCACCACCACAGCACCCCACAAGTCTAAGTCTTTTGAGATATGCCTCAACCAGCTTTGCACATCTGGAGATTGAAACATTATCCTGAAGATGACATGCCTTACAGTTCCTTTTGGGCATTTATAATTCACAAGTGAAGTCGATACATTGCAAGACTGTTGTTTTTTAAAATAAAGTTGTTGGGGAGGATTGATAGGAGGTGTCATACCACAACAATGCTACACATAAAATCTACATCAGAAGTTTTCCCATGCTACTCTCTTGAAAATAATGGCTGACAAACTTAGTTTAGCGATCTTGTTGCATATGTTTCTAATTTAAATGATAAAACTTGCCTTCTTACTATTCTGCAGCTGTCTGGTCACACACAGCCTAAGTCTCAACTACAATTAACTGGTGACCAGATTCATACTTTTACAAAACCACTGTTGTACCTTAATCGCTGTTAAAGTGTTTTGTAAAAGAGGGTATTTTCTTCCTCTTCTTTTATGCAATGTTTCAAGTCCAGACCGACTGGACTGGATGGAGAGCTCACAAATGACCAGAGCACCTTCTTCCAAATTTTTGCATTTCCCCCTAAATTACTTTTGGTGAACTGCAAATTAAACTTCCTATAAATTTTGGTTTTCACAATGGGGTCTGGAGTGAGCAATTTATATAGTTGTTAGGTGACTTTTCCACCTAACATATGAACCTCTGCAGCTCCAGAGTTACCATGGACCTCTTGATTGCTTCTCTGATGAATGCTTTTCTTCCTTGGCCTGCTTATTGTTTTCCCATTCGCTTAAATTTTGATTAATAGACTGAATAGGTCTCGGTGAGATGTTCAAAGATTAGAATACTGTTTTGTAACAAAAATTTATGCTTTAAACTTGACCTGTCTGCTATGTTCTTTGGTCTTTATGATGATATTTGTTCACTAGTGTTCACTAACAAACCTCTGAGGCTTTCTGAGAACAGCTTTATTAATACTATCATTAATTGCTGGTGTGCAATTAATCACAAATTCTATTAACTAATTAGGAAACCGCTGAAGGTAGTTGGTAGAACTCCATGTTATGTAGGAGTATTAGAGCAAAGAAATGTGGTTACTTTTACACATACCTAATCTTCACATTTTCACACACAATTTTCTTTACACTTGCACAAAAGCTTTTTGGTCTTTCTAGTAAGATCCGAATAAAAACCACTTCAGTTTGAGGTTGTAACGAGACAAAATGTGGACATGTTTGTGCATGATTACTTTTGGAAGGCACTCATCATGATGTCCAGACCTTGAAACAGTTGAAAGACAGGAGCTGCCACTGTGATAAGACTGTTGGGTTTTCTCATTTTCTTATCAATCTGTGGTGAACATTGTATGGTGTTGCGTAAGCTTTACCATGTTCCAGCTAGCATGAGAGAATCTAGCTTTTCCACTCCCATACTCTTACTTGTGCTCCAAAGAAAAAAAATACAAAATAATGAAAAAGGAACAAAATTATGGCAACAGCACTTGGGAAGGTCTCTGTTACACATTGTATCTAAATCTTGCCTGGGGATATTATGATAGTGGAATAAAAGTAACAGAGTGGATTATCTCCTCACAAGCTAAAAGCTTAAACTTGAAAAACCACAAGGTAGATCTTCAGACTTTTTATTTAAAGCTTAATTATATGATTACACTGATAAATTAGATTTATTTGGTTGGCAAATATTGAGTATTTGTTAGCAAATGCAGCAATGCCAATGTGTCATGTTAGGAATTTATCATGTTTCGCTCTAAACTGCAAGAAGAGCAATTGATTTTCATCTCAAAAACAAAATGTTCTTGTGACCTTTTGCACTCACTTCTACCAAGTTAAGTTGCATGCACACAAATAAACAGGGAAAGAGAGTAAGCGTGACAACAAGAGGTGTGCACCAGCCTGTCACAGAGTACTCATGAGTCACGCCAGTAACTGCCAAAAGGCGTCTGCCCCTAAATTTAGCTGGCTGATAGAGCGCAAGAGTCTAGCCAGATTCTCTGTGTCGTCACTCTGACACTACCCTGATATGCTTTATCAGTTTCCAGAGCAGGCTGTCCGTCAGGCCAGCTGCTCAGAAGCACTGTCCTATCGCTTGAGTAAACAAACCGGCCTCCACAGCATGAAACTCTGGATTAGTCGTATCAGTAAAGAGAAAGAGCCCAAAGTAAAATACAAACATGCAACAAAGGTTAGTAGAACAGAAAAATCTTTACAGATTAATAATAAGATACTAGAACTTGTTTAGACATTAATCAAACCCTCTTCCCTCTTTTCTACAAGTGCTGAAAGGAGAGAGTGCAGAGATAAAGCCACAAACACAACATACATGCACACACAGTCACCGCACACACAGCCACATGCACAGACACAGAAGATATTCAACCCTCCTTTCAACACCTCCTATCCAAAGCACTGAGAGTCGTCTCTTAAAAAAACATGGGGATGAAACCTAACTCTGCTCCTTGCCCTGCGCAGGCTGGAGCCGTCTTCCTGCCATTGTGACTGTCATTACTGCCATGTCTCAAATAGCAGACCAGCTAATGTCAGCCATCCTCGGGGGACCTCAGCGTCCCCTCCAGCCCTCTGTGACTGAGGAGCAATTTATCTGTCAACATCCACCAGCACTCCTGCGCTGCCTAATCCCTTGTTTCGCCTGGGGCAAGGAGCTCCCATGGAGAACACTTGCAGCCACACTGCTAAGAAAACCCATCAATGTGATGGCAGTCAGAAGCACTTGAATTGCTCCAAGACAAGTGTCTGCACTGAATAATTGCTTAATAAGTCGGCTGTGGTCCAGAGCAACAGGGCAGAGATGAGATAAAAGTTGTTTGTACAATGGGACCTGAAACATTTATTTAATTTCCCAGAACCTTCTTTCACCCTAGTTGTCAGTTGTGTGTTTCTACTGTGAGTTTCAAAACCAGGCTGTTAAGTGAGCAGGTCTCTCCTACTGCAGGAGGAGAGCTGAAAAATATATCACATTGAAATTCCATCGTTATTTTAAAATGTGCACCACTGAAATCGGAAAGGGCTGTTTGGATGCAATATTTGGAAAATAATATCTTAAATGTCAAGAATTCAAACTCTTATTAGCAATAACCAGACTGGCAATAACCCTGCAGTGGAAACACTAGGAGTCAAATAAAACAGCAACAACACAAAATACAACCCTGGTTCCTTGAAAAGTTTTTGATTGCTGAAATGCATCTAAGCACCAATCGTTGTTATCCAGTGAAAGTTTTTGTCCTGATTCTCACAGAGAAAAAGTGAGAAGAGAGGGATGGCAAACAGCAGAAAAACAAGCATGGGTGTAGCCATGCATGCCGTGTGCATACACACACACAATACAAAAAGCTGCACAAGCAATACCAAAAATAGACACTGCAGAGGCACACACATCTAAGACTGTACATCATTTGTGTGTTTCAGCCTCAAAAACATGCCTCTGTAACAACATAGAAATAAACATAATTGAAAGATAGTTATAATTTATTTGCAAAATTCAGGCATTTCTTTTCCGACTTTAGTTAACTCAGTCATCATGGCAGAAGCACAAAAAAAATTCTCACATTAAGTCATTAGTATCACAATATGTGCATGCAGGATGTGACTGCACAAGGTTCGTTCTCACTCTGACTCTTTTGTTTGCTACAACAGTAAGAAGGGGCAAAAGCCACTTCCTCATCCCCTGACACAGTCCAGCCTAAGTTGTGCGTCAGTACATCCCCGGCCACAACTACACTTAACAGCAAACCTACCGTCTGACTGTCTGGTTCTGTGTGTGTTCTCCAGTGCACATGAGTCATGGTTTGCAGAGGTAGCATAAATAACCTTTACTTGATAAGCTCATGAGAAAATAAGAAACTATCTCACACTTCATTTTGTGAGGTTAAAAATTGGAGGTTTTAGACAGGCAGGACAGGGAGGAGCCCTTTTTCCAAAAGAGCTGAAGATGGTTGTCATCTGCATATTTTGTGGTTTAATTTCCAAACATCCACCCGGTCCCTTTTATGCATCATCATGGATTTAGCCCCCTATTATTCATATTGTGTTTAATTTTTGTTTTCAGTTTGTTGCTGAGTACAGGGGTGACTGAAGACTCCCCAGAACCACAGCTGTTCCCCTCTGGGCTCATTTGTTGAGCTTTGGGTTACAACATGTTTACCTACTTCTGAAACTTCTGCTTTTTTATGCACAGACTAAAATGTGTTTATATTTAATTGCATACGTGTTGTACATCTTGCATTTGACAGAAGTTATATGTATACTGTTCAGGTATGAAGATTTAATGCACCCCATGTAGAAGCAGCACACAAACTTTGTGGACAGGGTGTATTGTTTGAGTCAGGGATCCTTATGCCTCTTGCTTCTACAGCACACTGGGGAAATGCCCTAAAGAAAGGAGAGAGAAATAAACAGGAAGAGGAGGAAGGGTAAGGGACTGGTGTCGGTGGGCTATGTGGGGGATGGGCCATCCTGGGATCTGTGGGCTGAGGGAACAAGAGGCACCGGGCTGAAGTTGTGCCTGAACACAGCCTCTCCAAAACAAACATGGGGCAAACACAATAAACATGAGCAAACTTTTGACTCTACATGAAACTCTGTCTGGTTACATGATTAGGGGATCTTGTAAAATTAGATTCAAAAATTTTTAAATTACTTAGGTGGTGTTACTAATGCGTGGACTTTAGATTATGATAAGACACCTTAATGCATAATGAGTGATAATTTACTATTGGATTCAATTTCACTGCCTGTATCAATGAATATGCCATACATTTTTCTCTTTTTTTGTGTTATAATTCCTTGGAAAAGACAACTGGAAATCTCTAAAAGCCTGATAGGTGCATTTTTAGTTTATGATGTCCTTTCTGTCATATAAAAGTGATATGATGATGCGTTATTGTTGTAAAAGTTTCTGAAATACAGTTAGAATCTTTGAATTATTTTCATCTCTTCTGTTTCTGTGTTTTAACCATGATGGTGTAAAATGCAAAATAAAGTGACTCTTAGCAGTGATGGTGCATCATTCCCTCTCACCTGTTGTAAGTGTTCCCGGTGAAACTGGTCGCCTATCAGCTGAAGTTTCTGCCCGATGGAGGCCTCCAAGCTGAGTGCAGCCGGCTGGTGCAGGGGTAACTGCGCCATCCTGTTCTGCTCCTCTTGTTGCCTCGCGTCAAAATCCCCGACAAGTTCAAAATGCGCTGGGAAGTGCAATCGAAAACCTGCGTTACCTGTTGAGTGTCAAGGCCAATACTTATTATCTTGTAAACAGCCACATGGTCACTGAAGCGATGACACATATCAGACTTCCTTTAGGAAAAGAAACAAAGGTTTGCATAACACTGATCAGTGTCATTTAGCCTTAACACGTTTTTCCAGCTGCGGTTTTATTACACATAATAGTTTTATAAGTTACTCACATGTCAGGGTCAGTCAGTTGTTATGGAGCTACTTTGGAATGGCTGCTGTATATGATGCCTGTGTAACTTTGCTATCATTGATAATCAGTGGTATAAACAGCACAGGTGAACACCTCTGCCACTTCTCTTCAGTCATATTGGCGCCTTTTCAATAGAAAAGCAGCTGGGTAGAGTGCATACAGACCATAAAAGCTGGTGTAATGACGACTATCAGGCGCCAAGGGGTGAGATCAGTGCAGCAACACGGTTAGGCATTTCTCACAGTGAGTTCCACGTGATGATTTTGTGCTTCAGTTTTATAACACCGGTTCTCACACTCAAGGCGCTGTTCCCCTTTTTATTTTAAAATGCAGCATGTCACCAACTTACCGTAGAATAGTCGTCTGGGCTCCTCCACAACACCACAGGGCAGCATGCCGTTGTGTAGTGCCTGGCCAGGACCGGGCGTCTGCGTGCCCCGGTCTTCGCACTTTATCTCCCTGAAGGGTGTGCGCCAGCAGTTGGGATCTGGCTCAAACACATCATCCTCCTCATCCTCCATACGGGGGGCACTAGCAGAGGAGCAGCCTTGAATAGATTGTGAGAAGCCATGATTTAGTGGTGAGTGATATGGACTTTAAATTTTATCACGATACTTTGTGATACTATTGTGATAACAATAAAAGAGACAATAAGAACTATTTATTACTACTTTTGTGGTAAGTTTAGGCTGTGATTGCATGACACGAAAATCATTTCCTCAGTATTGTTATTAAAAAACATTGTATTTGTAATACACTTCTTTAAGGCATCAGTCATGTAAAGAATTGTGATTTGAGTCACAAAACTGCACACTCCATTTAATCAGTGATTCATCAATGATTAAAGAAAAATTAATTGGAATTTACTATGACATAGATGAGTCAAAATCTTTATCATTATAAGAAATGTATGATAGATAGATAGATAGATAGATAGATAGATAGATAGATAGATAGATAGATAGATAGATAGATAGATAGATAGATAGATAGATAGATAGATAGATAGATAGATAGATAGATATTTTTGAGGCTCCTTGATATTTTTGAGGCTGCTCCTAGGTCAGACTATGCTGGCCTAGGATCTATTATTAACATTAACCTGTTAACCCATTTTCTTCAGTCTACTAGAAGAAAATTGAGCCACAAAGGAGTTGGCATCATTTGTGGCTCAGGATTAAATTCAACAAATGACTGTGTTCAACTCACTGATGTAACCACAGTTCACTGCAGTTATCCAATCAGTTGAGGCATGGTTACACAAAATAAAAGTTTAGCGGTCTCTTTCGCTCGCTCTTGCCGGGCTTCTTAATTAACTGCCCTGTAAATAATTTTACTAAGATTCAGAATTTTTTGCACCATTGCACATATAAAGTGACATTTCAGCATGCAGGACCAAACTCTCACTAGAAGAAATTAAGCCAATTTTACCACAAGAGTGTGGAAAGAGTCTCAAAGAAAACTTGGCAACCTCTCCAAAGGCAATGATATGCTGCAAGTCAACCCTGAACCTTAAAGTGGGTCAAAGAGTTATCAAAATATGTCTCAAATTCAAGCCGCCTCTCGAGCAAAACCCAAATCCACAATCAAGTTGTAATACCGGGTTATGATACTACCACAATTCCAAATTAGGGTCCAAAGCAAAAACGTAATGACAGTCCTTGAGGAAAACCCTGAGCCACTTTCCCTGACCTGGTCTCCGCAAGAAGGAGGGGGTTTGATTTCTTCAGCACAAGCAGAAAGTCCTGCCTGTCTGCTGCATGAGCACAGCTTAATGCTTTGTTTTGACAAACACAGAGTAAGAACAGCCTACAAGGGCTTTGTAAAAGAAAAACAAAAATATTAAAAAAACACTTCCAGATGAACTCTATTGTTTTGCTTTGCTCCACTGCCCAGGCAGAGATCCGTGTGTTTCTGTCAAGCAGTGGCTCCCCCTGCTGCAGACACCACAAGTGGAGGCTGGCTGGTGGTCGTAAGCACTGAAGCAGCTCTGTTATTGTCACAGTTTTTATACAACACAGCCTCACATCACCCCACTTCAATTTTATGTAATACTGCACATAAGACCTCAGGAGGTACAGAATGTGAAAGGGGAAAAAAAAGTTTGGAGTTATACAAACAATTTTTAAAACTTCTAATTGCTTATAAATACTGTATAAATACTGTTTAGATTATAAAAGTGTTAACCGCAATCTGAAATTTATCGTTTAGTGTCAAAGCGGAAGTTGACTGATATGAGGGAGTTTCAATAACCCCGATTATTGAAAAAAAAACCCTCATAAATTATAAAATAATGTGTGAAAATGCATTTTAAACATATCAAGCGGGAGATGAATCGCTTCAATGTTAGACATATAAAGTGGAACATGTGCCATTTCACGTTTACAGATGTTTAATATTGTCATTTTAAGACTGCTGAAGCTTTCTGCGGCGCAGAGCTCATTCACCGGCCGGACATGTGTGTGAAAGCCGGGAGAAGCCGGTTTAATTTAACTCCACTAAAACAATGACAGCCTGCGTTATTTAAAGTTCTGCTTTTAACGGAGACGTACCGAAGTGCCTTAACATCCTTCATGTTTCGAGACAAATTAGTTTCTGTTATTCTAACAGCGACGGCGGATTGTTTGTTTGCGTCTTTCTCGGGGTGATCAGCTGGCTGAAAGCGTTATGCAGGTTATACTTGTTTTTCATGTACTTACCGCAAAGCCAGGCTTCGTTTTAATAACTATCTCACCAGCACACAAAAGGGGGCTTGAAAAAAGCGAAGGAAAGTTCAATATCCTGCCAAGATTAAGCGAGTTTAATCCGTTTCACTTCCACGGCTACTTCCATTCTGCGAGAAAGAACTGCTACAAGTCCATTTGACGTCAGTTTTAATATGGGTCCGCCAGCGGGATGTGCACGCAGCCAATGGTTGCATTTGTTTATATCCCGCCCTCTCTGTCGTGTATTCAGACACGTGGATGGGAAATTCCCCCGAGCACAAGACGGCTTTCACGCTACTACTGAAATCATGTGGTTAGAGAGCCTTGTCGAGCTGCTGTCATCTGGAGGGTGTATTTACACACGCATAGCGTATGTAGCCCTGCTTTACACTGACAGATGCGAACGTAATGTGGATGCATTGCCCTCAGAACTGTGCAAAATCTTCAAACCACTTTGCTTCCAAGTAATGAAACTTTGTTACAGTGATCTTAATCAGTATTAAAGTCCTTTAAAACAAAAGTGGAATGACTCAAGACTTAAAAATGCTGTAAATAAAGGTTTCTGAAAGGGTGTGCATAAGACTGACATGACACTTTCATAAATATGACATAATACAGGAACATCATTGAGTCTTCATGAATATTTATAACTTGTCATGAAGTGTCATTTGGTAAATAATGCCACTATAAATACAAAGTTGCATTAGAACTTGCATTAAAAGTCCATTAAAAGTGTCAACTGCATTTTGTTTTTGTAAAAAATGACATTTTAATGCAAAGCTGCATTGAAATTTGCATTAAACATTCACAAAATGTGCCAACTTTGCATTAAGTGTAATTATTTGTTGAATGATACTTCATGAGAACAATCATAAAAATTCATGAAAACTCCTTCATGCTCATGACAGATGTTATGTTTATGACACAGTCATGTCAGTCTTATACACACCCCTTGAAATAAATTGTTACCAACATTTCATTGCATCCTAACATGAAAGGTAAATCCCTTGCAAAAATATTTAAACCCCATTTTCACATTTTTTCACCTTACGATCACAAACCTGTGTGAATATGTTGGTAATTTATGTGATATGCTAACAGAGAGTATATGAAAGGAACAAAAATCAAATTTCCAATAGTTTTCCAAAGAAAGGTCTGAAAAGTGTGGTGTTCATTTGTATTTAGACCCATTTACTCTCATACCTCTAAATAATATTCAGTGTGTGTGTGTTTATGTAATTTAATTTCAATATAACCACAGCTCTTCTGTGTTGTTAGTATTGTCTGGCCAATCCTTTCTCCAGGACCTTTTACATATCCACACTCCAGAACCTGAAGGTCAAATAACTTAACGTTATTTCTGTTTTTCGAGATCTAAATTAAAAAGCAGAGGTGACAATGCATTTGCAGTGGCTACTTCTATTCTGCAAATATCCACAACTTATGAGTAGAAAGGCACCACGGCACCAAACTGTCGTGGAAAAAAAACTATTTCCAAGCACTGCTCAGGTGAAATCACTCAATCCGGTTTATTCATATATTGTGCACAATACAGAGAGCTTTCATCCAGACCTGCTTCATTACTGATTGTCCTACAAGCTCTCTGTATTGTGCACAATATATGAATAAACCGGATTGAGTGATTTCACCTGAGCAGTGCTTGGAAATAGTTTTTTTTCCACGACACTATTTACAAGATAATATGTAGTTGTGCACAAATCCAGGTTTGAGGTTTTTAATTTATGAAACATTATGAAACCAATGTTTCATTGTCACATTAATTTATAATTTTATACACTGAAATATGTGGTGTAACATGACACTGTATTCAATAATCCTTTCTTTTTGTTGCTAGTGAAAATGACCTAAATTAATCTGGGACAGACCTAGATCTTGATCAGTATAAATAGGCACCTGCAGTAGAACTCATATCTGTCACAGGTTTGTGACACAGATACAGGTGATATAAGTTACAGTTTGAGTTATAAGCATGCTGAGGTTTTATAACAACCAATTCAGAAAAGTTGACTGGATCCCAAAAACACTGCAACAAACATCTAACGTATTGCATTACAATAATACATTACTGGCAGGGTAAATGCTGAGGTTCTGTTTTTGTGAATGTTATTAAAACCCATGACAGGTAAATGAAGCATTTGTCATCTTGCTGACACAAGGCTCTGCAGAGAAATCCTTCCTGTAAAGGCAAACCTCTGTTGTCATCATTTGTCATTTAGCAAATCATTTATTTTTGCAAACCGGTCACAACAACGGCAACATCCATCCATCTGCTCAAGAAATAAAGTTTCAGCTTGCACATAAATTAACAAATCACTTATTGGAAAACTACTTTTAACTCTTATAATATATCACAATAATGTATGAGAGTCAAAAAACAGGGAATCTATTCATGTTTCCTCTGCTTGCACACACCCAGATGTTCTTTGTCCACACTGATGAGACAGGTTATGTAGTGCTAAATGTGGAACCTATTTGATATTATGCAATAGTTTTAAAGTTAAGGCTAATTTGTGGATAAAACTAGCATACAATGAGAAACATTTTAGTGTAAGTTAAACTTTACAAACAGTTGGTATGTTTCTTTTAAATACTAAACTGTTTCTTAAAGTTCATGCTGCAATGAGCCCAATGTGAGTTATAGTCCATCCTGGCTTGATTGTAGCAGACATGTTGTTATGGAGTGCAGATGTTGGTAATCTTCCCCTCTGTCAGTGCTGGAGTACTGATCAATAAACCCGAGAACAGCTGGAGCAGAGGCCGTCGACTCTTTTGCATTCTCACACATCAACCCTGCCCCCCAACTGTGCTTTCCTCTCTCCATGTGGTTCAACAGGGAGATGATGTCCCACCATTCAGCTGTGTGACAAGTCAGAGCTCCCTGCCCCCTACTCTTTCACCAGTTAATTAGATGGACAGCTAACTTTGGGCTTTGTCCCACCTGCAGCCTCTTTAAAGACATGGGGATGCACAGTGATAGAAAGACTGATATTCTATAAATTTAAGGTAATTCTATAGAATATCTTGACAAAAGACCAGAGACTAGAGGAGAGCTTCAATTTTCATCAAGACAACAACTTTAAACATGTAGCCAGAGCTACAATGGGATTTAGATGAAATGGCCCAGTCAAAGTCAAGACCAAAATCTCAATCAGAATCTATGACAGTTCTAGAAAATTGACTTTCTCCATACAGTCCAAAAGAGCTTTTATTTCACAAAGAAGGATGGGCATTTCATTATTCATCTCTAGATGCACAGTTGAAGGTTTTAGGATAGACAAATACCCTAAAACCTTCAACTGTCTGAAGTGAGAGGTGGTTCGGCAAAGTGTTGACACTGGGGGCTAGGCTACAAATGCCAGCAACACATTTGAAGATTTTTATTTGTAAAACAAAGCGAGAAATTCAGTTGTCATTTTTCCTCTACTTCCAAAATCTGGTTAGGTCTACAAAAGCTCCATAAAATTCCTTCATGTTTAAGTTGTAATGTGACAAATTTTGAAAACACTATACAAGATATATTCAACATGCAGTTAAAATGTAAAAAAAAAAAAAAAAAAAAAAGGTAGCTTCAGGGAAAAATGGGTGGAATCACTTTCTCTCTCTAGTGCTTGAAACTATAACCATTGATGTGTGTTTGGTCTGTGTAATCAACTGGTCATAAACAAATTCCCAAAGATGCCTGAGAGCCCCAGGAGAGGCAGGCAGACATCGGTTAATGTTACATCAGAAAGCTGTTGCGGCAGACTGATATATGCACACTCCACACAGAAGCAGGCATTCACATACACACCCGGCTGCACAATCACATGCCCTACTTGCTCTGTAACCTCAAAAGCCAAATCCTCCCCTTTGATATCTCCTGCTCAATACAGTTGCTCACGTCACACGCAGATCTCCTTCTACTACACACATACTGTCTGAACACCGGAGCATTCTCTGTGTGTAAACCCTGCCTGGAAACTGGAAAGGAGGGGTTTCATTTGCTCCAACTGGACCTGTTCCATGGCAACTGTGTCCTTATAGCTAAACAGTTAGTGGAGCCTGCATGGCTGGAATCATACTGGAGCACCGACATGTCGACTAATGGAAGATTACTTTAAGAATTTCTTATTTCTGTTTGTAACATGAGTTTAATTCTGAAAATGTTTGTTGATTCTGATTTGGAAATTTTAAAATACATTAAGCAATTTTTAGTCTTTCTACTTTCTTTGAGTTAATAGACAAAACAGTGTCTCCAATATTTAACGTACTGATTCCATGAAGCATTAGCCATCTTTACCCATTTATCAGTTGTTTTTAAGCCATATTTGAAAATAAATATGATCTTCGTCTAGTGTGTGTCGTCTAATAGGTTAGATGAGAACACATTGAATAATGTAGCATTTGTGAGGTGGCGGTGAGGGGTGATTTTGTGCCTCTTTTAGGTATGGTGGAGGAGGGGCTAGTTATGAAGCAATGACATTTGATCTGGCTCTCGTAACTGAGAGTGCAGATACAAATGGCCACCTTTTGTCAGGGTTGTCTGGTAATCATACATCTCTGTCTGTCTGCAGACTGCAGACCAATCTCAGTAAAATATAAAGCCTCCTGTTATTGAGGGTGATTAGAACATTCATGAAATATATTATGTGTAAGACTACCAATATTTAAACATTTCTTTTCTCTTTGTCATCATGTTTTATAGGGCTGGTTTCTCAGGAAACGTAAGTTGAGTGAAGAAGGTTACTGTTTTGCAATTTAAACTATGACTGTGGAGGACAAAAACTGTATATTCTAATAAAAAAAAAAACTTTTGTTTGATCTGATCATTTTGTAATAAAACCCTTGCAAGATTGAATTGCTTATACTGCTAACTGCTTCCTTATGCTTTTACATTCAATCAACGTTAAAAAAAATCTAAATCCAAAATCCATAATTCCTAATTTGCTTTGCTACTTTGGCAGCACGACATGTTTATAGAAAAGGCAACAGTTGAAAACCTGTTTATGCTCATCTTGAATTAATACAGGTAGACAACAGCAGCGTCCCGAGGATAAAAAAAGATGTGAGAGCAAGATGAAATGTTAAAGAAAAGTTAAATACTGTTATCTACTAACAACCTATGTAACAAAACTCTGGATTCAGCATTTAAACTTGAATGTATTTTACTTATATTTTTAGAGTGGAGTAACAGAAAGTAGTGCATAATTGTGAAGAAATTAAATGCAAAAAGGGGTGACTGAAGGAAAAACTAAGCTTGCCCTGCTTTCTGAAAACACCATAAATGTGATGGAGGCAGCATTGTATTTTGGGAATGATCGGAATGGGCTTGGGGTTTGAGAAGTATGAATACTGTACCTCGAGACTAGGCAGACTAAGAATCTTTAGGAAGCTTAATTTCTTCTTCATTTGGAGAAAGATGTTGTAGATCTGTTGTGAAGAGTGCAGTGTCCTCTGTCATCATTTGTTGGGTAGCAACATCCAAACTAGAGCAGTTGAACCAAAACTTTTGAAGATTTTGGTTATAAAACCACAAAAAGGGAAAATGTAGGATACTTTTGTAAGGCACTACAAAGAAAAGGACAATAGTCCACTTTTTCATAATAATTATTATAAAATATTTCAAAAGAAGTCTATCTTATAATACTTTCACCAGAATAAAACATGGTGGTTGAAGAAACAACAAACTGCGGATCTGATCGGAATCAATTTTTTATTTTTACCTAAATCTGTTGTTTAGCAGATTTGGGTTAAATCTAACTAAAATATGGCATAAAACAAGCATTTTAACACAGCTACTGAATTGCTTCTTTTGATTACATTTCAGCCCATTTGTTGCCGCCAGTTTCTCCATACTGAAGAGGTAAAACATGTTTGTGCCTATTAACTAAAAAATCTCTGTGTGTCAATATTAATTTGAGCTGGTGTGTGAAGCTGCTTTATTAACTAAGGAAGATAAGGGCACATGTATAGCAGCTATCGAAACACTCATGCACAAACACGCAGTCTGCAGATAAGACTGTAGAACTGCGTGGGAGAGCAGACTGGTTATCCAGCCTTTACAAAGGCCCCCCTGTTTAATCTGCTGCACACATTAAACCCCGGCAGCTCAAAGCAGACATGTCTTTACAGCTGTGGACATGACTCTCTGAAGTGCACCAGCACAGCGGTGTCCACAGCCTCGCAGCACAGAGGCAGATGATGAAGACCGCTCACCATGAATGAGTCGATCTCACACCAGGGATATGACAATCCAAAGAGCCCTCAAAACCAAACACAGGCCTTGAGGCACTGCACAAAGGGCTTTTCTCCACCATAAAAGGCATCACACTGGTCTTTCAACACTTTGAAATGCTGATATTGTTTTCCACAGGATTTTCATCATGCTTTCAACATGAAATCCCTAAAAAAATAATAGATCAAATAAAAGTAACAAATGGCTTAATATTTAACCACTGTTGATCATTAAACAATTAGAAAAAAGAAACCCTGATTATAATTTCTGCTCCGGCTTTTATGACGCTGAAGGTTCTCTACATTTGTGGCTTGATTTATTCCCTTGCAACTTAATTAACTGTGGATGGCTCAAATCCAACCTGCCACTGCATGGAGGTCTAGCTTAAAGACCTGCAAGCGGCATCTGCAAAAGCAACATTAATGGCATCTATCAGCAGCTACTAATTATGCTGCCTGTGGGCCCTGGATCTGGTTTCAGCTTTGGGCTGCCGCCACCAAACACTTAGCATTCATATTTAATCACACCTCATTATCCAGCAACAATACAGCGAGAAGACAGAAACCTTACCTGATATGCCAGGCAGTCACATACAGACAGGAAAAAAACATCTCCCACACACAACCACTGACATCTGCGAGGACAAACAGCAGCGACATATTATAGCACCCCCTGTCAATGGGAGTTTGAGAGAAGTGCTTGAAGTGGCTCAACCTCTTTGAAGAGAAGTAGCGCCTCATTTCTGTGCTTTCTCAGCAAGTTGGAGCTTTTATGTGAGATCCTCTTTTTCAGCATTTTCTGGTTCAAAGACGAGCAAAAGCAAACAGAAGCTAATCCTTTATCCTCATAACAACCGCTGGTTTGTTGCTGGGTGATCAGCTTAGAGTCATCATGATGTCACACTCCTCAGGTGTAGGTAGTCTGGTGTTGGACATCAAATAGGACTTTAGGCTGCTCAAGACACCTGTCCTTGTTAACTGTAATTCCAGTGAAAGCAAATCTAACAAATCATGTTATTCTTACATCTGTAAGCTCCAGCAGTAAAATTACTTTTGATTTTAATTTATTTTTCAAGTTTGTGGACTTACATTTGTGTTAGTATAATTTATTGGCTCCCTGTGGAGTTCCTGTATTTGATCTGCTTCAACAAGTCTTTTCAAGGGTTTGCACTGCCCAATTTGTACTTAACACTAGTGAAGATAATTATCCAGCACTTGTTTGTCGAGTTCTAGGACTCCCGCCAAGTGAAACACGAGATGCCCCTTAAAAATTCAGGAGCTATTAAAAAACAAAAATAAAACATTGTGATATTTTGTTTCTTCAAGCTGTGAAATCAGCATGATTACGGTTTGATTTACACATTCAAAGTCCTTTATGCTTCTATATAGGACTTTTGTCCTTTTTGTGACATTGTTTTATGCTTATGATCACTGTAAAAATTGTTTTGTATTATAGGAAATCACTGCATTTTGCTGTTTTAACAATCCATTTGAGTAACGTTGTGAAAAAGTATTTTCCCCACATACAAACAAAGAACAATATTTAAATGGCAAAAATCTTAAAGGCAAAAATTTATCCAAAACTACCTGGAATTCTGTGAAAATGCAAGTTCCTTTGTTGCAAAGTTGTAAATTAAATGTGGGCAACCACACCCTCGTCAGGGGGTTGAGTTACATTTTTTACTAAACCAAAGCCATACTTGATTATTGCCTGCTGTGTACAATCAAGAAATCATTCAACTAGAACATGTCTGACTAAAGAAGTAGACTAAAATATCTCAAAAAGCAACACACCATGTCCTAATTTAAATAAATTCAACAATAGATAACAAAGTCACTGGCATAAACCATAAAGTTATTTTGATTGCTTTCTCCATAAATGGAAAAAGCAAAAAGCAGAGGCTAGCCAACCTAAATTAATCTTAGATGGCATCAATAACTTATCCAAGAAGCCAGAACTACAGAAATTTCTTGCCTTTGATAAGGTCAGTGTTCATGTTTTAACAATGAATGATTTAGGAAAAATGACTTCAGTGGCAGAATTCCATGGCAATTCCACTGTTGACCAAAAATAACACAAGATAATTTGAAAATATTGCAATAAATACAATGTTTAGTGCAATATTTTGAAATTATCTCCAACGCTCTATGCCCAGATACATCTGAGAGAAAACTAACATTTCAGAAAAAAAGAACATCATGTCAACATTGTGATGGTAGTGAGATGGACTGGGTCTGGTGTTTCACTGCCTGGATGACTGGCCATAATTGATGGAAACCTCTAGATGGTAAACTAAGAAATATTGGAGTGAGTATCAGTGCTATAATTTACTTATTATAGAAAAATATATGTGAAAACGCATTTTTTATTATTGTATTTTTGTTCTGTTTGTGTGTGTTATGTTGTGCTTGTAGTTTTCAATAAAAGCTATGAATAAAGATGAAATCTTTAAATGTTTTTCTCAATCATTCATTTGTCTTGCATTATATAACATGTTAGAAATAGATCCAGAAATAAAAGTTCAGTTTTTCATAGTTCTGAGAGATCTTCAGGTCTCTCTACATGGTAGAAATGTAAACAAGAAATAAAATGAAGTAATTTGATTCTAAGTGGGGACAGGTAATGACTGTGTGACCTCAGACACTGCTGTCTCCTATTTCTCGTCACAGAGAGAAGACCACGAGAGAAAGCCACTTCAGACACGTACACATGCCTCTCAACCTCCCAGATTAAATATAATAAATGTCAAATAAGCTCCTTTAACTTGCAAATATTCACAATACCACTGACATGGTAAGTCATTAAAACCAAGCCTTTAACTTTTTGAATTTTTACTATTCTGCTATATTGTTTTTAAAAAATCATGTGAAACCTTGTGATGTAACATGTAACATGAGTTAGACGTCTCACAAGCTATTACTCTTAATTATTCATTCAAGAAAAGCAGTGCTTTTGGAAAATCAATTGTTGCGTTTGGATCTTATGGACTTTGTTGAAATATTAGCTGTTGGAAAACATATCAGTCCATGAACAGTCCTTAATGTATATTTCATTAAAAATTTACACTCTGGTCTGAGATTGTGTCATGCATGTGCTCATATATGTTTGTGTGTTTCGTGCAGAGATGTTTGTGTGATTCAATTAAGGGCAGAGTGGTGGTGGTCTCAGTCTGCAGTGCTTCGTGGCCCATCTCTTGGATGGCCTGTGGACAGAGGTGTGTGTAAGGGGGTGACCTCCAGTCAGTGATACGTGAACCCCCTTATGGACCTTGATGAAGTCAGATTGGCTAATCCACGGAAAACAAAGGTGCTGTCAGTCAGACTTAGCAAAACATCAAGAACAGCAGCAGCACCGCCACCAGGCTGGGTTTTTATGCCGGTATTCACCTTTGAGATGTTGATGATAACTGAGTTTGAAAATACTGAAACTAATTGTCTCTAAGCGCTCACTAATATAAATTGACTATGTTTCTGTTTGGATGTATAGAACCTGCTCATTATTGCAACTTCTTGTGTAATGTTGTAGTGAATGTGTCAGACATCAATATACCACTCAACCAATGTACCTGTAGGGACTGGAACTTCATTTGAAACTTTAACATATTAAATGAATTTAGATTTAGATAAATCTTAAATAATTGATATATACAAACTGTCAGATAAATTTACCCCAAGATTTACCTGGATTACCTTCAAGTCCCTTTTCCATTGTCAAGTTTTACCTTAGCCACTTAATGTCTGGTTTGGTTCTAGCCATGTTGGGTGTGTCTCCAGTAGCTGTGTGTTCCTCACTACGTGAACATGAATATGAGCAAGTGTCAACCTCAGCTCCTGAAGTTGACACTCAGATGATGTCATTTGTGATTGTACCCTTGGACTGACCATTTCTCAAAAATCTATTGGTATAGCTGCAGGTTACCCTGCCCAGTAGATGTGATATGCGCTCTTCCCCCAAAATTGTTAAAAAGGTTTTGACCTCAAAGTTTGACCGTAGAAATATTGATTTGCTACTCGGCATCTCAGCGACAACAGGCATATTGTGAAATGAAAATGGTGGTTTAGATTTTGCTTTTGCTCATCCAGTGATGTAAATCCATGGACCAGTCAATGAATGTAGTCCCCGTGGTGGTTTCAAAAGACGACGGAGTACCATATCTGCAAATGGGGACAAATCTGGACGGTACTTACGGGAGAAGAACCAGTTAAAGCCACGCCCATGGAGAAGAGGCTTTATAATGCTCAGAATAAAGTTTGGTACCAATCATTTTTAAGATCAATACAAAGCTCAATAATGGTTACAGCAGAGTTAATAATCAGCCAATAATAATTTGCCAAATAAAATCAGTTGCTCAGCAACACTATTTTTTTTCTTTTAAAAAAATCTACACCTATTCAAAATAAAGTAAACTGAACTGGACAACAGTGAACAGTCACAAATAGCAAAACTACAATATATAACAAAAACACTTCATAAGCAATTACTAGGGGGATAAGAAAGTAAAAGAGCAGTATTTTCAAGAGCATGAATTTGTGCAACAATTTTTTTATACACACACATATAATAAATAAATAATAAATAAATTATATATATATATATATATATATATATATATATATATATATATATATACAAACATACATGGTGTATGGCCAACTGTGCTAGTGCAAATATGCTTATTTGTGTCCAAATGAGTTCTTAACTACTCTGGCTGTGAGGTATTCATTGAGTTCGGCAAAGAGATGGCCTGGAGATAGAAACTGTCTCTGTGTTGGCAAGTTTTTGACATTAGTACTCTGCAGCGCCGACCTGAGAGTAAAGTCCTAAATAACCTCTGTCCGGGATGTGATGGGATGTGTTAGAATATGTTAGCTACCCTTTAGGTGAACCTAGACTTATACAGGTTATGAAAAGAGAGAATGTCCACCCTGATGGTCCTCAACATAATTGTTGATTGCAGTTTGGACTTGTCCTGTTTGGTAGATGAGCCAAACCACACAGAAATGACAAACATATGACAGACTGTATGACGGTACTGTAGAAGATGATCAGCAGCTCATGAGGAAGTCTGAGAGTTATATAATCCTTGTCATTATAAAAGGATAATGTTTACCAACTCCCCAAAAAAGAAAGAAAACAATTAAGCCTTTTCCCCATTTTTTGTTTGTGACTAATGCAGTTTCACTTATGGCTAAGCTTCTAAAAGGGAATTCCCACTCCTCGTGATTTCCATTCACAATATTTTGTATGTATTTCATCCACAGACATCGCTGCATTATGAGGTCATCCTCCACTGTAATCTTCACCCAGAAGATGAGACTGAGCAGACAATGAAGAAAAGCCAGTCCATCAAGCAATACCAGCCAATCCTGTTAGTGGACCTCCATCCCCTTTGCCAGCATGCCCTCCTCCAATCTTGTTTACATCTCGTCCCTCCACTTGAGATGATGTCATTTGAACAGCTTTGTTATTCTTGTGAATATTTAACCGAAACAGGCAGCGTGCAAGCGGGATGAACCAAATATAATCAGTGGTAAATGGGATGTGGAGAGAGATGTGACAGTGAGAGTGAGCTGGAGAAACCACATTCCAGGAGTATGAGGTGACCCAGTGTTGACTGCCCCACGAGGAATTCCTTTGATAGTCCTTCTATCTGTCCAGCAATCAATACACAGTACTGGACTGATAAAACAACACGGCTCACATCAAAGCACACGCCTGCCACAATGAGGAGGATCAGTAATAAAATGTCAATTATTAATAGAGGGGAAGGGTCCCCTTTCAAGTGGAAGGGAATTTAGATAATGAAATTCAAACAGAATGTAAAGTCCTCAGATGCTTTCCTCAAGGCATTAAAATCCTTCATAAAAGGACATTTAATTGCATGTAGACAATGCAGCTTCACCTAAAAAAAGTCAATTTTGACACATCAAAAAAAAAAAGAAAGAAAAAAATCAAAGATGTAGCCTTCCAGTAACCTTCAGACAACTTTTTGCAGCTGCTGTTAGTCTGAACCTATAACCCTTCACCTCTAAATAACCTGCACATCTGTCCCAGCAAAGTACAGATTCACAGATCCATATTCACATGCACCTGAACTCTTCACACCTCACCGTGGCTTTCAATCAATACTTTTCTCCCTTGTTGTTTCATGTTTTGATTCAGACGGCCAGCGTATTTCTTTCTTCTTGTTCGGTTTGGCTCCAGCCCAGCTGACTACAAATTTTATACCTTTTGATGCAGCAGCACGTCTGACACTATGATTTATTAATTAGCATGTCTCTGATAACTATAGTTCTTAGAGAACGCATAGCATTGTGCTCTATAGTTCAATATGTCCATAGTATTAAATATTCATGGGAAGTTGAACATACACACCCATATATACTGTATATATACAGGTATATCTTGTTGGTATTCCCATATGGAAAGAAACATACTGTAAAGCACCAGGATCCTTCAATAAAAAAATCTTTATTGTCTGTTTTTCCTCTCATTTCACCCCCAGGCATCAGGGTGTTTTCTCTTCCCTTTTGTAGTGATCGAACAAGTATAAACACTAATGAACATGTGAGTGTTTCTGAGCTGTTCCTTCCCATGAAGTTCACATAAAAACAGGATTATTGATTTCGCACTCCAGACAAATATATAGTGAAGTTTTCAATCTGTTCCCACCTCAACTCTTATTCTTCTCATCTCTGCTGGATAAAATTTGAGCTCAATGAGGGGTCTGGTTTGTTTGCTTCCATCTGCTTGATCAAAAAAAAATAAAAAGAAGTCCCTTCAGTGAAGATTGCTTTATAAAGGGCTTCCTTTTGTTCTTTGAATATTTATTTCAGTCTCCTAGGGAGATTATAAATCCTGCATACATAATTGAGCGCTTTATTAGTCTGAAAGTTCATTCATTGAAATGCTCTTATAGTCTATGTTGCATATTTAGGTGCATGTGCGTCTCAATAATAGATTAGTTCAACAACGAAAACTTGTATTATAAAGATTCATTTCACAGCACACTAGCTTTCAAGTGTTTTCGTATATTTTAACAGGCTTAGTGTCATGATCCACAGCTGTTTTTGTTTTCTGCTCACTTCTGGGTTTATTATTCTTAGTGAGATCTTGCCATATTCACTTAATCTGTCTGTTGTGCATTACTGTTTTTAGAGTGTTACCATGTAGGTTCATTCATTGGTGTTTAACTTCTTACTTTTTTGGGCTTCTTTCCTCTGTGCATTTTGCTTTATTCTCTTATTTTAGTGTTAGACTTATTTCCATTTTGATATGTGGATTCTTTTATGTCTAAGTTCAGTCTTCTCTGCGTTATCTGTGCTAATTAGTGTCCTTCCTTCAGTCCCCCTGCTTTGTACTCTCCCTTAGCTCTTCATCATTCCCCTAATTACACTCACCTGGTTTTCATGTTACTAATCACACCTCTGTATTTAAGATCCCTGTTTTTTTTTTATTGGATTCTTCTGTTATTCTTACCCCAGTTGGATGTCCTGTTCCCTTTGTGCAATTTCTGTCAACCTTGTTTTTCATTAAACCTTTTGTATTCCATTTCTGCTTTTGGCCTGCCTGTGCTGTAGTTCCAGCCAAGCAACCATGACACATTGGACATTTTCACAAACTGGTTCTACTAGCTGATGTTAGAGACAGTTTTTAAAGGGGAATATTATGTCAAATTTACTTTTTTGAGCTTTATATTATGGTACAATGTTATTCTCTCATCACAAATATATGTAGAGTGTTACTTTGTTTTTGATTTGGTGAAGTATGTTTGAGGAATCCTTTTAATATACCGGTATATATTTTTTAAATATTTTAATTGGTTTTTAAATTATATTTAAATTTTTAGAGTAATTGATTGTTCACTCTTCATATTAAATTTAAGACAAAGGTTTGCTGAAATACACCTGGCATACATTCCTGTGTTTGTAATGAATCTATATAAGTATCATGTTTTGAATTCTATTACTTAAATGATATTTTTGACAATATTTAACTTTATTGAGGTTTTTACCCAAAGTAGTTGGTGTATGTATGATATACACACGTATTAGCAATTTGAATGCAAGGGATTTACAGTTTCAAACTGGTTTGACGAGGAGAGGCAGTAACTCAGTAGGGTATCAGGCATTTTTACCTTTTCCAGCTTTCGTCTTATCTGCTTCTTTTGTTGGGCTAATGTGGTGACTCAGGATACTCCAGTGCTCAGCAGGAAGCTCCTGGCCTCCTGCAGGGCGAAGATGGCCAAGAGTGAAAACACCATGTTTAACAAACAGACCTCTATAA
The DNA here is from genome assembly GCF_003331165.1 of Xiphophorus hellerii. NCBI lineage: Eukaryota > Metazoa > Chordata > Actinopteri > Cyprinodontiformes > Poeciliidae > Xiphophorus > Xiphophorus hellerii. The sequence goes on along the minus strand of NC_045690.1, from coordinate 11,033,874 downwards.
AGTCAAGCTGGGATGTCAATGTGGGTCCCCGAAAAAGAGGACAGAAGCAAAGGAATGACACAAACTATTAGTTTGCATGGCAATCAAGCCATCATCCCTATTACATTTAAATAGAAGTACACCTTTTCACAAATGCCAGAGGGCAAAAAAGTGATGAATGAAAATTAATGTAAAGGGTAAGTACTCCTTTTTTCAGTTGTCAGGCCAGACAGTTTCTTTTTTGAAAGCAAAAAAGAAACTGAACTTGTAATTTTCCATTTGTTGCTCATCTGTAAATCCTGTTGGAGGAGTTCAGGCATCTTCTGTAAAGATCAACTTAAACAAGAAAAGCTTGCTGAAAGGACTCTTACAGCATCACATTTAGGATTTGAACTCTGCCCTTGCTTTTGGTTTAACTTTAGCCTTCTTAAACAACTCTTTGATAGAACAGCTTCCTCTCTTATTTTATTAGAAAGGAAGTGAAAGACTTTAATGTTCCTGCAAAGTCATTGTAATTCAAAATGCTAAATGTTCCACCAGTAACTGAAGCCTCCCTGATTCACAGTGTCAAAAACAGGCCCACACCAAAATACCACCAGTAACACAAAGTCTGTGTGAAAACAGAGCGGTTAAGATTGCTAAATTAAAATCGTTCCATTGCCTTTCAAAGCACTTTTACTCCCTAGAAGGTTGAGCTTTGCCTTGTCCTCCCACAAGATATATAAAATTATATTTTGTATAATGAAAATGTTGAGAAAAAAAATTCCTAATGTCTTCTTATGTTTATCTCAATGTTATTGGCATCTTTTCATGTTAAATGTAGCTCTATTTTGGGTTGAAACATTCATAAGATGAGTCTACATAACACTAGAAACTAAAATAGTGCTTTAGCTTATTTGGTACTAATTTATTCCCATATATAAATTTGGGAGTCTTGGCTTTTAGCTTTGGAAGTATAGTGTTAGTTTTGCCCTTCAAATGAGAAGTATATTGATAATAAATTTAAGTATACTTTTGTTGAAGTACAGATTATTGCTTCAACTAAGCTTTGAGCTGTTATTCATAGTAAACTATGTATGTAGATCTAGTTTAAAGTACATTGCATGACTAAAGTTCTTCCACTTCTTGAACTTTTGTCACATTTGCAGATTTTATTTGTAATAACTCTAGAAAACTATGCACAAATTTCCTTTCACTTTAAAATCCATAATTCACAGTAAATATGTAACACTAACTACTTTGAAGTATGTGGTTGTGATGAAATGTAAAATGTTTCAAGGCTTACAAATACTTTGCCAGGAACTGCAACTCAATATTTCCTGTGCAGGCCTGACAGTCATTGATAATCTTCTGCAATTTTAGTTATACAGTAAGCTTTCATCTACTGTGGGAGTGGTTTCTGTGAAATAACCTTGATATCATAGTCAATAACAACACTTGCTGGTCTCTGTCTATTTAAATTGCCAGGCAGAAATTACAAACAAACAGATTCTCAGATTTATGACAGCAATATCACCAGATTTATACCCCGAGACAAAAGGATGGTGTCATCTTGTGTTTTGCTTGCCAGCAGTGAGATTTGCCAGAGTGTTTCTGACAATTATGATGCAGTTATCTGAACATGCCAACAGAACACAGCACACAAAAAATAAAGGCTTTGTAAAGAAATGTTGTAGCACAAAAAATAAATATATAAATAAATAATAATAATACAAATATTTAGTCCGCTGTATGTAACTGTTTCTTTTTTCAATGAAATTGTCAATTCATGAAGTTGATCTGCGACTTTGCCAAAGTGAGCTCATTCCTTCCTTTCTTGTTCTTCAGATTTACCCCTGGAATTATGTGGTGAAGAGTGCTAGAGCAACTTTGTAAAAGGAGTAAAGAATAGCTTATTTCTTCCATTTATTTTTTTATCTTCATCTTCACCATCCATTTAAAACAAAATTTGTAGTTGTTTCCAACATCCTTTGAGGAGTAGTCAAGAATGTGAGCTCTGATTTTTTTTTTAACATCACACCTTCTTCCTAATTGCAAAGGACTTCACTATGATCCCTTATCATCAGCTGTTTAGCTTAACTTCCATCAACTCTTCCTTTTATTCTCCCACATTTTCTCACAGTAGTGTGACTCATCTTCACAGTTAGGCCTTCATTGTTACATAGGCCCATGGTCTATAATCTGTTTGGTCCTCTGATTCCCACCCAGATTCTTCACACCTCAGTGTGACTCTGTTTCCCCCGCCCCCCACATCTAAAAGCAGAATAACTGACCATTACCACATACTTTGCTCTACACCACTTCCCTTCTCTCACTTTGCTTCACTGTGTCTAGTCAACTTGCATCTGTTTCAAGGTCCAGGATAAGGTTTCTGTTCTGAGGTCAGTGACCCACAAGAAGGACTGAGTTAATGGGTCACAGGAACAAGGGAGACACCCCCCACCTGGCAGCAGGCGCTGATGTCATGGCAGGATGCCTCAGGGATGGGCTGCACGCTGGTGATATCATAGCATGCTTGAATACGTGATGGATGAGTGACAGATTGGAATGGGGGTGTGAATGCATTCAGAGATACATGGATGGCAGCGACATGGTAATGCAATGTGATGAAATTTAGAAACATCCGAGATAATTAGCTTTTATCATGAATATCTTAACATAAAGAAATTTTAAACAAAAGTAGCAAAGATCTTCCCTTTTAATGTAATCTGAGGTGATTGCTTTGTTTTCCTGGGTTTAAAACTCCAGAGTCGACCTCTTAGCTGGTTCTCTGATTAAGACACTCTTGATTTATGGTAAACAAACTATTATTTGAATAGTATCCACATTTTTATTGCTTCTTTAAATACAAAATTCCAAACCAAATAAATGCAAAGAATGGAACTGGTGGGATTACAGGCTGAAACATGCAAATTCAATAAAAACAGGTGCTTTGGACAAGAAGACGCCATCGGAGATCCCACATTCCAACACAAGGCTAAACCTGCTCCTCCTTCTTCTCCTCATATTCTTCATCTGAAACTCTTAAGACTCGCAAACACTTTGATTACAAGATCATTTTACTCTGCCCGGCCAAGAGTGAAACATTACTCTAAGTGACGTCTCTGCTAGATAGTTATAGATTGTGCCTTATGGAGGATGAGGTCATCCAGCAAATGTGTAACTGCAATGCCTCAATGTCACTTTTTTTAATTGGAAAGACTAGCAAGGTCTAATCTCTTGTGTGCTAAGATTGCAATCTCTTCAACAGGATTAGACATGACATTCATACCTAGTTTATATAAATATAGAAATATCTAGCTGATTTTTTGGTGCGTATGTAGTCAAGGCCTGACCTTAGATCAATTGACCTTAGAAATTATAAGTTCAAGGAAAGGGTTAGGGAGCTCGGTTTTAAAGTTTGTGTGCACACAAAACTACTGTGTTCTACCATGAAGTGCCAGAATTTCCACCAGTTGTCTTCTTGGGAATCTCCATGGCTGGAACAGCAGCAGCTGCCGAGCCGCCAGACAAACAACAAAATTCATTGGGGAAGTTTTCCAAAACAAATGCTGACCAGACAGCTCTCCAATGCTCCAGCTTGACAGAAAAAGATCCATTAAAGGACATCAAATATTCATCTGTCATACGGCACAGAGTATGTGGCTTTCTATCCGCAGTGCTTTGTAGCTGCTATATAAAACAACAAAAAAGCCTGAGAACAATAAAATATCTTTGGCTGTGCCTGATATAACCCCTGGAAACAAATGTGTATTTTTTTTATTTAGAAGCAAAAATACACATATTACTCAAATGACTCACAATAACAATCATAGTCTTTATTACCAGGGTAATTCATTAAATATTTTGATTCTTTAATGACAAAAATAACTGCTTAATGGTCAGAAATCTTGATTTTTTCCCCTTGTGTCCACATTAACCCATCAATATTAAGCTCATTGTGAGAAGCTAATGATGAAGACAACAATGACATCACCACATGGCTCACTGACTCCAAACTGTCAATAAAAACTCCATCAATTAATTAAACCTGGACAACTCAGACCATGACCATATCTTAAATTTCTATTTTTCTGCTTGCGAGCTGCTAATTGGCTTTGCAGCCTCCAGGCTCAATCTTAAGACTTGTTCAACTTGTTCACATCAACAAGAAGGTTGTGTTGTTTTAAATGATCAGACACAGTGAGTTTATCTATACTTGATCAGATTTACAATTTCTAATAAATATTGAAACATTTATAATTTCTTAGACCCAAATTTGTCAGACCAACAATAGCCTTTGTAATATTTAAGCCTATGCTGTGTTAAATATTTCATCATCTGTACTGGTAGCACCAGCTGTCAAATCTTCACCAGGAGGCAGCATTAGCACATTTTTCACACTGCAGGTTCATATGAAGTTCATCTTCTGTAATCCACCTCTCCCTGTGCCGACCCTTTCTGCATGTTTATCGAGTGGCCTTGAGGTATAAAACCCATTTCACACTTCTGTCAAAACTGGTCAGTGATACTTCATATATACAAACACCTGCCAATAAGCTAATATGGTCACTGTTGACTGGGAACCTTATGATATTTAACAAAATGAAATAGTCTCCTGAAATCATAAGAAAGAAATGTTATAAAATACACTATTCTTGATTTCAAGATATAAAAGTCTTTTAATTATTACAAACCTTGTAAAAAAAATACATAAAAAGGCTTTTTTCCAACAACTTAAAACAAGAAATTTGACCAGTGATTCACCATGTGACTATATATTTCAAATGTACAGTATAGATTTATTAGAAATACCTGTGCTAATGTATTCACACGGTTTCACCAAGAATCAAAGCCATTGCTGTAAAAGCAAACATATAGCATGAAGGGCCAAAGGGCCGCAGTCCAGTACATTAATAAATAATTTATCTATTTATTCAGTATATGTCATCATTTTAATAAAATATCTCTTACTCTTCAGCAGTCAATCATGATCTGTAATCTGTTTCTTATAAACAGATTACATATTGTTTTAAAGTTATAAAGATTTTTTTCTACTGCAATTCATAACATTTCAAATTAACATCTGATATAGTTATTTTAATTAAGTTCAGTTCAATACTTTATTAATCTCAGAAGGGAATAAAATAACTCATACCATCCAAGCTTCTTTAAAGATTCAATGTAAATGGTGGTTGTGGGCAAGCAAGAAGCATATCCTGTATTTTTCTATTATTTCACATATGAAAAAGCCTCTGACTAAAGATACTCCACTGATGGAATACAGTCTCATTAAGACATAGTCAGTGTTCTCCATTATGTTCTTCATGTTATGAAGCATTCATTTTGGAACAATCATCTCTAGAGGCTTCAGAGCAATCCTTGGAACAGAACCGACCTTTGTCAGCATGTTGGATCTTTTTGGAGTCAGTGACTCTGAGGCTGCTTGTGCTCTCCACAAAAGAAGTTTAGCAGACTTTTTCAAAGATATATAGCAGAGATTTAAGGTTTTAGTCTCCCACTTGAAACACATAAAAAAATAAAATACTTCAGACTTGTCTTAGACTAGTGCTCAAAAGTCTTGGGGCATGACTTGCCTGAGACTTGGGTCTTATTAACTGTCTTTATGGAAGATAGTGTGTGAGCAACAAACTGCTACTGTATGCCATGTAAATGCACTTGATTACTGTCTAGTGATATTGGTAAATTATAGGCTACTAATGGCTCATATAAATCAGTTAATGTTAACTGTAGCCTTATAAAAATGGCAACATCAATGTGTCATGAGTGACAGGTGTTTGTGTTTTCCATTTACTTTTGGGTTTGTCTTTAGTACTTCTGAGTTCCTTATTATTGTACTTTGCATGTGTTAGTATTCTCCCTGGTTCAACACACCTGAATCAAATGATGGCTTGTCCAGGCCCTTTGCAGAACACACGCTGAGGATATTTGGCTCCTTGGTCAAGGAGCCAAATAAAGCTGCTTCACCAATGGCAAATCTCACTAACCGGAGTATGTCTGGTTCAGTTCTCATTTGGAAAAAAATACTTGTAAACATCACTGATATGTAGCACCTGGGTGTGAGTAGTGAAATAGCAAAATTTCTTCAAGGACAGTCTGAACTGTGCTTTCTTACAGTATATGTGGCATCATGGTTCCATCCCCATTACAGTCCGGTGTTTAGGTGAAGCCCGAGGCATCAATACTCCTCTATCCCATCCACTTTGAAATATGAAGTTTCTCATAAAATCTATAGATATCTGCTTTGCTTTGTCAAAATTTAAGATTAAATCATTGTTCTGACACCATGTCACAAAGTGACAGAACTCTGTCTTGTACTGGAGGCTGGAAGGCTAAGATGTATAGAGTGAATAGTGATACTGGGAGGAGATTTCCTCTGGTTCTAATGTGCACAAGCCTTAAGCCTCACAAACTGTTCAGTCATTTGTGCTGTGGTGACGAAAGAGGATGACAACTGCGACACAAATGTGGTAGATACTGGGCTGAGCTGAAACGACCTAACAACACATCAGCATATCACCTAGGAAAAGTAAATATAACTTCACACGCATGCCAAAGTCCTATGCAACCAAGCCCGAAATATTCCACAGAGAAAGACATAAAAGATAAAGTTTCATCTATAATATAGATGGCATGGGTTTTAGAAGGACAACTTTTGATAAATACTTTGGTTTTTAGAATTAACAAGTAATTTAATTATTATTCTGACCTAAAATTAATTTAGACTTTTTAACAAGGTGTGCAATTAGATGAAAATAAATGCACTATATGTTATACAAATAGAATATTTACACAACCAGCTTTTTAAAATTTGGGTTTTTTTTTTTTTTTAGAAATGTTGGAATTTTCTGTGTTTTTTTAATCATTTCCAGTGTACTCCTCATTTGTTAGGAGCACAAATGGACAACTGTCACCATGTTCAGCTATGAATCAAGCCTTTCTCTTTCAAAATACTGTTGAACTTTGGCAGCTATTTGTTTACTTCATTTGCATCACATCGCTCACAGAGATCCGGGGAATGTTTAATCATGTAAAACTATCCGGCACAGTGGACATACTTTTTAGATTTCTGTTACAAAAACAAGTGCGTACATTTAGATTGATTGCAGAGAGGAGTGATGATATTTGTTAGCAACATATTGCTTCATACAACAGCAGTTAAATGCAATGCAGTGAAACAGCATTTCTCCCCCAGATTTCTTGTTTTTTTACTTTTTTGTCACACGTACAGTACAGACCAAAAGTTTGGACACACCTGTCTAATTCAATGGGTTTTCTTTATTTTCATGACTATTTATAAGGCAAGAAATCCCACTTATTAACCTGACAGGGCACAGCTATGAAGTGAAAACCATTTCAGGTGACTACCTCTTGAAGCTCATCAAGAAAATGCAGAGTGTGTGCAAAGCAGTAATCACAACAAAAAGTTGCTACTTTGAAGAAACTAGAATATAAGGGGTATTTTCAGTTGTTTTACACTTTTTTGTTTAGTGCATATTTCCACATGTGTTATTCATAGTTTTGATGCCTTCAGTGTGAATCTACAATGTCAATAGTCATGAAAATAAAGGAAACTCATTGAATTAAAAGGTGTGTCCAAACTTTTGGTCTGTACTGTATATGTCGCAGGACATAAAACCAGACCACTAAGAAATTCAAAACAAGGGGTTTTCAAATTACAATTTCATCTATTGGGGGAAAAAATTTAAACTTATCAGACAATAAGTGAGAAGCAGTTACATTTCAGTCACACTGAAAGTCTTTGGAGCATGAACAGCTGATTCCTGCAATTATGCTAAGTCTTCCAAGTCTTGAAGCATTAAAAGAGCCACCTTTAAAAAAAGATAGAAACACAGGTATTACTTTAATATGTTTTTAAGCATGCCTCTTGTAAAAAGCATGAACTCCAGTACCATTCCAATCGACCTTTTTCAGATATATACAGTATATACAGTATATATATATATATATATATATATATATATATATATATACTGTATATACTGTATATGTGTGTGTGTGTGTGTGTGGGGGGGGGGGGGGGGGGTGTCAAGGAGGGAGTTTAAACAGATGGGGAAACAGGTCATAAAGTTGGGACAAATTATTGTTATTCAGCTGAACTAACATGGCCATGGCACACAGAAATGTGTTTCTATAGTGTAAATCTACTTTAAAAAAAAGAAAAAAGATTCCTTCACTATAAAGAGAAACAAGCTAGAAAAAGATGCTTAGTTCCAATAAAATTTGTTATTAATTCTTGTAAGCAATGTTTAGCCCTGCTAGATTGGCATTACAACGCAAAATTAAAAGCTTGGGCGCTATAATACTCCTTGGAAAACAGATAACTGATAGGTCAAACTAACAGAGGCTGCCTTTCATCTCCACTTTACAAAAATAGGCACCGAAAAAAAAATACTCTTGTGGAACACTGACGCATCATTTGCAAGTGAAATAGTATTTTTATGACACCACATAGGTGTCTACACTTGGTAGAAAAAGGCAATGCACATTTCATCTGAATCATGTAACAAACACAGCTGTTCATTAAAGCAGGACTTAAACTTATATTATCTGCCTTTGACCAAATTAATTTCTTCTGTATTTGACCAAATTAATTTCTTCTGTATGCTCTGAAAATGTCACCACTGGTTGATCAACATCGCTGGATGTTGGTTTTAAAGATATTTATCTTCTTTTTGGGGTTTGTGTTCCAGAACTTCTTTTGCGAAGCCACAGGTAAGTGATGAAAGGATACTGCTGATGGATATGTATTGTTTAGCGTTATTGGTTCATTGATTCAGCTGGTGTTTCTTACAGATGGAAATTGGATCAAAGACATGCTGTTTATCAGCCCTGATACTCCAGCAGAGATATACACCTATCATGCGAGTTTCCCATCAAGTAAGTTTGGCTATACAAATATGAAATTCTGTCCTTCTTAAAGTAAATATAACAAACACAAGCAAATACACTGTGGTTTTGTGTGTGTATGTTTTTTTAAGACGTCATCTTTAAGGAGAAGAATAAAACTAACCTGTGTTTTAACATCCAGGCAAACAAAACATACTCAGGTACAGTTTTCCTGGTCCATTTTGGAAATAACCATGACATTTTTCATCTTGGTGACTAAATGTTTCTGGTTGAATGTATTTTCAGACTGTTGCGAGAATTTCAACTGCAACACAACAGTAATTCGGCACAACAGCACCCATTACCATCTGAAACTATCTGAAACGTCTCTACAAAAGCATGACGTTGTATTGCTGCTGAACACGTCTTACAATTTCTCATGTTTTCCATCAATGTTGTACAATTCAAGAGGCAAGTCATTTGTTTATGAACAGCAGGGCAAGGTTGCCCCCTATTGGTGATAAAGTGTATATTGCTCCTTTCATCATTATGTGAATTCATTTTAAAATAAACCATCTTTATTTCACCTTCAGGTTTAATTCTAAGTCTTCACAAGTGCTTAAAACCAGGTAAGTCTGTCCATCAGCATAAAGTTTGTTAGCAACAATATTGCTCCTAACAAGGTCTTATGTTTTGCTTTAAGGTTTCAAGAATATCAGACTGAGTAATGAGGGCCTTTGTGTACAAAATCTGACCAGTGAAGAAAAACAATGTCACGGTAATGTTTGCATTTATAAGTGAATTTAAAGCAAATTTCTAACACATATTATTAACAAGCTGTGCATGTATGTGTGTGTGTGCGCCTGCAGGTTCAAAAGAGACTGAATATATTGTTAAAATAAAACAATGCACAAAAAATGTAACTTGTACGCTACCAGGGAAGCAGGCAGAGAAAACCTTAAACTTCATTGTTTCAGGCACACCTATAAATGCAGCGAAAGCAGCGTAAGTCAATTTTTAATCTCAATAATGCAAGGATGACAAGCAAACTACAGGCTCTATGTGTCACTACGTCAGGAATATTACTGTCGACTAATGTTAAATTATTATTTTCAGGAATGTCATGAATAATCTTGAATCCACACTGAGTCTGATGGGCAATGCAAGCACAGCAGAGATCAAAATGGGAAATGTCACTGGGGTGATTGCTAAGTTGCCAAAACAGAATCAAACAAGCATGAACTTTGGTTTCACATCAGATGGGAATGTAAATGTAAGTAGTGCTTGTTGACACGAGAAAATAGAGAAATAATCACAAATATATATCTATCATCTGAGTTCTTCTAAACAAGCTCTGCCTGTAACAGATTCTCCAGGAAAATGATGTGGTGATGGGCTTCTCTAGAAGTGTTTACCTTCCTAAAGAAGCCAGTGAAATGGCAGTTGAAAACAATGGATCATTTGCTGGAGTTTTGCTTTTTCCAGATATTCCTGAGGTAAAAACCAAAGATGACCTTGCTTTGCTAAAAGTCAGACATAGTAATTTAATATCAACTACATTTCATTCTCAACAGATTGACCAGAATCGTTCCCTTTTCCAAAACGAAATGATGGGAATTGAAATGGGAGCAAACATATCTAATCTCTCACAAACCATCAACATTCAGTTCACTAATGTGAACACGGTAAATATGTTAACAAGTTTCATACTAACTTTTAGTTAAACAAATTAAGACTGAATTTTTTTTTTTTTACCCTGATGCAGACTGGATTTAATGCCACTTGTGTATCATGGGATGGAGAAAATAATAATGGTAGGTTGATTCAATTTATGCAAATTTAAAAAGTGTCTTATGAAGTTTTGAACTGCAGGCTCAGGAATGGTATTGAAAGATATCAGTTGATTTAACTCAACTTCATTTTAATGTCTCAAAATATGTAGACTGGAGATACTGTAGACTTTAGTTTTACTAGTTGACTTAAGTGAAAAAGAAAATCAGTCCTGTGATCTTTTAATTATAGTCTGAGCTATTTTTTCAATTTGAATGAAAGAAATCTTACCTTTTTACTTAATGCAAAGTTTCATAATGTTTTGTCATTGACTGCTCACTTGCATGTGAATGTAATGGCAGAAGAAATAAAATTTAGGTCAGTGTCAAATTTTATCCCATATTGTTCTCACCTATGAAAATCCAATAATGTCTTTTCTTTGTGTTCCTATTGTCCTTCAGGGACTGAAGCAAACTGGACCACAGAGGGCTGTCTGACAACAGAAGTCAATGGCAGAATTACATGCAACTGCACTCATCTCACATTTTTTGCTATTCTCATGGTAAGAAGATTCTATACAATATTTTAAAGTCACTTTTGACATTTTTGTGATTTATTAAATACACTTCTTTATTTCGAACCAGTCATCGTTACCTGTTGGCAGAGATGGTAATAATTCTAATGGAATTATAAGTTCATCTGACTTGAAAACCCTGACCCAAATCACAAAGGCTGGCTGTGGCATATCCTTGTTCTTCCTGGGCGTGGCTCTCTTCATGCATTTTTTGGTCAGGTAAAAATATCAAAAAGTCTGCTTTTTGATATTAATTATTCCTCTCTGAACCATGTTGTTAACACAAACCAATTCGCTTCACAGGAAAAATAAAGCCAGTGAGGCTGTAAAGATCCTCATGAATCTCTTTGTCGCCCTGTTCCTCCTGAACCTTTGCTTCTTGGTAAATGAGTCAATCGCTAAACTGAAGATCTTAGCAGCTTGTGTGGCGATGGCAGCGACTCTGCACTACAGCATGCTGGCCACATTCACATGGTTCTTCATGCAGGCCTTGCACCTGTACTTCAATCTACGCCAGATCTCCACAGACATCAAATATTACATGTGCAAGATTTGCAGCACAGGATGGGGTAAGAGATCCGAGGATAAAACATCAGCTTGAGTAAACGCTATAAAATCAAGAAGAAAAATATTTGTATTTTTCAGTAATAGATAATATTTGTTCAGTTGTTCCAGCTGTGGTGGTTGTTGGACTTCTCGCTTCGAGCAAATATGATCTCATTGAAGTTTTTGGTGACAATGGAACCTCAGTGTCAATGTAAGGAAACATTAAATATATACTGGATTTTAAATTTGATTGTCTTTCTCTAGAATAATTGCATTTCTGTCATGACTTTCAGGTGCTGGATCCCTGATTCTACAATCCACACAGGAGTGAACATTGGTTTCTATAGCATTGTGTTTGTCTTCACCTTAACAGTTTTTGTAGTAACTGTTGTGCAGATCAAACACTTTTCATCCAAAAAAGCAAAAACCCAAGACATCTCCACCAAGAAAAGATTTTTCTCTCTTCTGGGTCTTTTCTGCCTCTTGGGCATCACCTGGGGATTTGCTTTTTTCAGCTACGGCCCTCTGCTCCTTCCCTCCTACTACATCTTCACCATCCTTAACTCCTTTCAAGGTAGGATGAAACGTGACTATTAATATTTTTGAATTTCACAGTAAATAAAACTGGAAAATGAGTAAAACAACCCATTCTGTGTTTGCAGGATTTTTCCTGTTCGTCTACTACTACTTTTCAAGCAGGGTGATTATAGACGATGCTAAACAATCTAAAAGCAGCAGTGGGACCACCGAAAATGTGTACACATCATCTTCCCATGGATAAGTTACTCAGTCCTTGGTTTCTCTCACTAATATTGACTTATTGTATATAGAAAACTGGAGTTGTCATTTGAAAAGTTAAAGAGAACTTGTTGAGTCAATTGGGATTTAATCACAGTTCTAGAAATAAAACTTCAAAACATTTTCTGCTGGACTTTGGGTGTTGAGTTAAATGCAGTAGATGTGAAGTATCTCCTTTGGTTGCACTTTTAAAATAGCCCAGACTGAAAATCTTTGGGTTGAGCTAAAAAGATCTGTGAGCAAAGATTCTCTCAAAATCTGAGGGGATTTTGGCAAAGGAGAGTGAACAGATATTTCCAGCTCAAGGTGTCCCAATAAACTTTGACCTTAAAGACTCAGAATATTTCTTTGTAAGGGATGTTATCTTGTCTTTCAAGTGAGTTGTACAGGTTGTAAAAAAGGTTGTTTATATGGAACCTCTGAAGACACTAAAAAAGACAAATTAAGCATGCCTAATATTTGTTTAAGTCACCAACAAGTAGTTTGGGAGACAAATAATGGTCTTGAAAATGTATTCACCGGGTTACAGATTGTTGGAATCTAAATGTCATTTTCAATAAACTGCTTACTATATTTGTTTTGTTTCTGGCTTCTATTTTTATTTTAACATTTTAACTATGATCTGCTAGCATGTAATGTCTTTGGATTTTGATTAAGTGTGTAAACATGTAAACATCAGTAATACTTTTATAACAAATTTATGTCAGATCATAATTTCTTGATTAATGTTAAGCTTGTCATAACAAAGATATTTTTGTTTAGGTTAATGACAAGTTGTCATAAAGTACGGGGCAATCCAGGGGACATAGGACATTTTTTTTCTTTTGCATTCCCTTGCAAAACTTTTGCGTTCCCTCGCAATACTTTTGCATTCCCTCGTAATACTTTTGCGTCCCCTCGCAAAAGGTTTTGCGTTCCCTCGCAATAATCTACTGATCAGTTATGCGGCATAATTGAATACTGTAAGCCCTTCTTACAGTGGTCGCCGTACTTTCTGCCTTAATACAAGGTTATGTGAGGTTTTTCCATGTATGTTAATATCTCCTTGTGAAATATCTGACATTTTATATCTTTTTCTTTAGTATAGAAAGGCACCACAAGCCTATGATATAAACAGAAACTTTACGTAGGAAAGAAATAAAAATACATCCAAACTATTTGGACTTCTGAGTTATTATTGAGGGGTAATAAGTCATCTGACAGTTTTAATTGTGTCGCTGTTGTGTTTGTAGTCTGAATGGTTTAAAGGGCTGCTTTCAGTGCCGCTCCATCTTAGACTTAACAGACATAAACATGCAGTAAAAAAATCGATTTTCAATCAGTTTTTTGCACCCAACAGTTAATAATAATAAATAAGTTTTCACTGAGGTTCTGTAAGAGCCATATGAATGAAATAAGTAATTATTGATATGACAGGAGCACGCGACTTTGACATTTGGGTGGTGGGTGTGTCGATGTGGGCGTGGCTGTCATCAAGTATGAATGGGAAGGTTACTGGCGTGCTGGTTTTGTTTTGTATGAGGAAGCGGGTGAGCGGGGTGGTCAGTTCTTGCAAAGTTTGGAGCATGATAATCAAAATGGAATAAATAGATAATTGTGACAGAACAAAGAAGTGGTTTGGAGTTGATTGATACATGGACAGATGAGATTCCCCAAGTTAACCCAGTGCGGCCCTCTACCACCATTAGTTTGCCGTGTTTTATAATAATAAAAATGTTTTATTGCCCCTCAAGGGCTCCGTAACAAAGACATTTTGAATAATGGCAACTTTGTATTAAAAGTGTCATTATTTACTGAATGACACTTTATGACAACAGTTCATGACAGGTGTTATGTCATGCTTATGATGACGGGTCTTATTCACAACTCGTGAAATAAAGTGTTACCGACAGTTGCCTGTTTGTGTTTTGATATCAACTTTTTGGAAAGAGTTGCAAAGTAAAACCAAAAAAAACTATCAAGGACTGGATTATTTTCTGATGTTGGTTAGCTTTATAAGAACAACACATCGCGAGGGCAGCATTTAACTTCCTCTTACTATAGTTCAGTCATTTTAGGAGTATTTTAAGGACTTCAACAGAAGTCCTCTTGTAACACAAAACACAAACAGGCAACTGTTGCCATGTACAGTTATAAATAAAGTCTTTCTGCTCAGCAAGATCCAAATGCAAATAGATGTTAATGCACTGCGGCAACTATATTTGTTTACGCCATTTCATTCACACCACTTTTTAAGGAAGTAGTTAATGCTTGACCAAATGAACCTTTAGCAGCAAAATGGTTGAATTGTATGTTTCGATTGTAAACGCCAGTTCAGGCATTAAAACAACATAAATTATTTATGGTTGTTAATTAAATTAAACAATTACTTTTGATAACTTCCAGATTGCACAGCTTTTTACATGACAGACATGAAACACTCAAAGGTCAAAATGGAAGGAAATGGAAACTGTGGATCATACCTAATTTGCATGTCACTTTTAAAACATACTATAGTTTATTCAGTCTGTAGTTTTCCACTCTGTCATCATGTTTATTTGCATGTTAAATAATACAAAAGGATAATGACGCCACAGAAGATGTGTTGTGGTAGTGATTAACTATTCAGACTCAATATGTGTCATACAACAGAAGCAACCGCAAACTGAGGTGAATTTAAAAATTACATATATTTTCAATTTGTGATTTATCTTCATGCTCCTGCTCATTTTTTTAAAATGTCACCATTGGCTGTAAATCATCGCTGGATGCTTGTTTTGAAGATTTTTGTTCTCTTTGTAATTTTGCTTCTGAACCACTTTTGTAAAGCTTCTGGTAAGTAACAGCAGGTTTTAAAGATTATTCTGTCAGTACTTATGTGTTTGATTTGTAAAGTTATTTTATTTTATTTATTTATTTATTTTACAGGCACCAAAAAAAAACACAGTCTCAAAAACATACTTTTTCTCAGTGTGGAAGAAATTCCAATTGATCCTCATTTTCCATCAGGTGAGATTGGACCCTATGCAAAAAAGGACTGCGGACATAACAATTTCCAAGGAAAAAATTTGTATATCTTATTTTGTTAATGTTTTTTTAGTTGTTTTTTTTTTTTTAATTATTTGTCTGTTCTTTTTTCTGTTTTTCAGATGTTGTCTTTAAAGAAGAAAACGGAACTCACCTTTGTTTTAACATTCAGGCAAACCAGTCTAATGCGGGTACAGTTTTCTTATGTCTGACCTATCATCAGCTTCCTGCAAGTCAGTTTTCCATTTTCACCGGTAAATGATGAGGATTTTTTAAATTTTCTTCAGGTTGTTGTGGCATTGAAGATTTCGTCTGTAGCACCAATATAGTTCGGCTCAATGTCAGCACTTACAGCCTGACTGTCAGTAGAGAAATTCTACTCAAGCACGACATTGTTGTGTTACTGAACCCAATGAGCAATTTTTCATGCATGCTCTCAAAGCTCCACAACTCAACAGGTACAAACGATGGCCTCAGTATCAAAACTAAATCTCCAAGTGATTAAAACTTTAGATGCTCATATTCCCTCATACACTGAGTGCCTCAACTTCTAATCTATTTTGTTTGAATGTTTTACCACTTAGAATTCATTCTCGATCTTCATACTTGTTTGAAGCCAGGTAACTACATCCTGTTGCTACATTCTAAACTTTGTAGTAGAATAGCTCTTAACTTGTTTTTTTCTGATCTCAGGTGGCAGGAACATTAGAATCACTCTGGATCATCTATACCAAAATCAATATAATGATGCACAGACTTGTGAAGGTATTCTAGATTTTAAGTTCCAATAATATTTTAGTAAACATTTTGTTCACAAAATGTGGTCACTTGTGTTTGTGTTTGTGCATGTGCTTTAATTCACAGATAGTGATAAGTACATGTTCAAGTTTGGATCTAAAATAACATCCATTGTGAAAATCATATCTTGTGAAACGTCAGACTCAGCTGGGATTCAGCAGCCGCTGAATCTAACTTTTCCGTACTCAAACAATGTCATGACTCTACAGGAAGCAGTGTAAATATCTCTTATTAATGGGAAAAATGCAAGGATGGCATGCACACTAATGGAGCTGCTTTGCATTAGTGCAAGATAGTTGAGTAATGTGAGAGGTCACTAATCAATTTTGTTTTTTATTACAGAACTATTATGAATAATTTCAGTTTCTACCAGGATCAGATGGGAGCTTTCAGAACAGCTTTCATCAAAATAGGCAATGTCACTGGGGCAATCACTAAACTGCAACCACAAGATCAAAGCCAAACTGCGTTCAACTTTGGCTTCACAGCAAGTGGGGATGTGGAAGTATGCAGCTTCTGTTGATTCAAGAACTGAAAGAGAAAAAACAAGAGTTTATAAGAGTTCTAGTTAATTCTAATGTCTCTTTGGCCAAGATTCTGAAGGAAAGGAACAATGTGGATATGGACCTTGATGTACAGATTCAGTTCTCTAATAATGCCAGTGAAATGGCAGTAAATAAAAATAGCACGTACGTTGGAGTTCTACTTTTTCCAGGAATGACCAATGTAAGAGCAAATTGGTTCTGAGTATGTAATTATTTATTTGAATAGAAATATAAATTTTAAATATTTACTATATTTGTCTTGTAACAGGTGGACCATGATGGATACTTTTTCAATAAAAAAGTGCTTGGAATTGAAATGGGAGCAAACATACTCAAATATTTGCTAAGCATCAACATTCACTTCAACAATGTGAACCTGGTAAATATATATTTGATATTAATAATAAACTTTATTCTGACCAAAAAAAGAAGTTAACTCTCTTTTTATCTTTTCTATTCTCCCTTCATTTTTATCCTTTTCAGAGTGGCACAAACATGTCTTGCATGTCATGGGATGGTAAAGGTAAGAACATTGTTTAGAATTGATTTAGAATTTCACATCAACTGTGTCTAGTGAAAGGACAAAAAAGTAAAGTTATGTCCTTCCCAGCACATCCTGGATTGTGGTAAGCTACAAACCAGTAGCTCAGCAAATGTGTGTGTGAATGGGTAAATGACTGGATGTAGTGTGAAGTGCTTTGGGGTTCTCTGGACATGATAAAGTGCTACACATGCCATATAATGATATAATTAGGTGGATAGAGCAGTGCAAGGCAAATAATGCTTGTTAATGCTGGTGTACCCTCATGTTGTATTGCACGTCATTGTATCTCATGTACAGCTATGGTTTCTATGCAGGCTAACTCATTTGATGAAAAACACAGTTTTACCTTGTATTAAGCTCATTTAGGGCTTAATCTAATATGTGGACTCTGTGGAGTCTTAGTTGTTATATATTTTTTTTGTTTTAAATTTGATCTTTTTCTAATTTCATGGTCATGTATGTGTCTTCAAAAAGTCTACTAACTAACTAACTAACTAACTAGTGCCTTAGCAAAATAACTCAGCTTGTGTGGGTTGTTCACTGTGAAATCAAAGTCTTCTCTGGGTATGACCAATGTCTTTATCAACCCACAAGCTTTGATTAATGCATTTTTAATGGATGGAAACATTGTATGCGCCCCTGTTCTAGAACCTGGGATGAAAATTTGGAAGTTTTAAAGTATAAGTGCCTTGTGAAAAAGTTGTAGTGAAGATTATTTTCAGTATGACATGTTGGCACGGATTGACAACTTTTACACAGCTATCTAGCTTAATAGTGGGATGAAGTCTACTTTTATCTTCTCTTGCTGTTTTATTGCTGTACACCAGGGGATGATCAAATCTGGAGCACAAATAACTGCAGAACAAACCAGGTTAATGGCAGCATCACCTGCCAATGCTCCCATCAAGCATTTTTTGCAATTGGCATGGTAAGGTTTATCTGTAATTTCAGTTTATTGAAGCTACTGTTGTACTGCTGACATTTGGTGCAATGGGATTAATGAAATCTCTTTTTTTGTAAATCAGACAGTTACACTTAAGAAGATGGATACTTTTTCGTGGATCATACCAGAGATAAGCCTTAATGGCACCTTAAGTAGTCCTTTGAACCCAGCGCAAGCAGTGTAAATATCTTTTATTGCTATTGTATAGTTTAGAAAATATACTCTGCATGTAGTATATTTTAGGAATTATACTATATAACTGGATCTGTGATATTGTCATTAAGTGGAAATGTAGGTAATTGAAAATACTTTTGTTTCCATTACAGGACAATAATGAAGAAATTAGACATATACTTTGCAGAGATGAACCAATCCAAGACGGCAAAAGTACAAATAGCCAATATAACTGGAGTGATTGCTAAGCTAGAAGATAATTCAACTGAAATGAAATTTGGTTTCAAGTCAAACGGAGATGTAAATTTACACACCTTCAAATTTAGAAAATATCCAAGAATTATATGTCACTTGAGTTTCTCTGTTTATTTGTTTACTAATGTTTATTTGATATAGATTACAGGTGGTGAAAGCAACGGAAATGATAATGGCGTTATGACAGAAATTCACCTTCCTCAGGAAGCCATTGCAATGGCAATTAAAAACAAAAGAAAATATGTTGGAGTCCTCCGTTTTCCAGAAATGCCTATGGTGAGACCAGATTTCATCTATCTCTTTCTCTCTCTCTCTCTCTCTCTCTCTCTTACATACACACACTTATATATATACTGTATATATACTGTATATATATACTGTATATATATACTGTATATATACTGTATATATATACTGTGTGTATATATATATATATATATATATACTGCGTATATATATATATACACAGTATATACACAGTGTATATATATATATATATATATATACACTGTGTATATATATATATATCACAAGAGTATTTTTCTCTTAACAGAATCAGAATAACACAAATGAACTTTATAATAATGAAGTGATTGGAATTGAAATGGGAGAAAACATAAAAGATCTGAATCAAACCGTCAACATCCACTACAGTAATTTAAAAAAGGTAAATCGAGAAACATTTTTCTGAGATCTGTTAACAATTGTTTTACACAGTTATCAACAATTATTAATAGTTCAGGATTTTTTTGTTGTTGTAAAGTTGTTGCTGAAATTATGACATTGACTATTAACTACTACTATTATTACTCTGACATAATAATATTTAAAAAATATTATTTTTTAAATATTTAATTATTATCATTTTTTAATCCAAAAGGATGGATCTGAAGCTGTTTGTGTATCATGGGATGGCACAAATGAAACAGGTTATAAACTTTTCTGTTTGACTCATTCTAAACCTTTTAGATAATTTTTCTACAGATTTCAAAACCTTGGCCATTTCTTTGGACTGTTAGCTTTTTGCTTTTGCATATTTTAATGGGGACTGTTTAGGATTTATAAGGTGCATAAAGGATGGATCACTTTCCAATCAATTATATTTAGGTAAACATCCAAAGAAATGATTATATGCTGTATGTTTCTTGGAAATAAAATTTATTTAATAGTAAAATATGCTAAAGGTCGAGATTCCAGGAGCAGTTAGAGTTCTAAGGAACAATTTTATTATTAGACCAATGTGGTTGGGCCTGCGGCTTTTATAAGTGTAATTTCAAAACACCAGGCAGTTTTTGTAAAAAAAAAAAAAAAAAAAAAAAGTTGATTTTTGATCATCTTCATGCACCTTGGGAATCAGGAACGTTGTGCCATTAACATCTTAGATTTTAGCAATAAAGTAAAAAGAAATATAAGAACTATTCAATAATTCTACTATATTGATACTGGAGAAAATGAGCTTTGTAAACAAGCAATGAAAATTCATACCTACACTAAGTAAGCTGAAACCTTTACTCAAGATTTATTTGTCTCACAAGAGTTTTAAGAAAGAGGTTTCATTGCTTGAAATTCTGAGTTGTACTTCTGAGCGCTACTTTTAGGAGCAGAGTCTTCAACAGGAATTTTATTCAATAGAAAGACAAATTCATCCATATGATCTTATACCTGTTTGCCCTCACAGTTTAATAATTGAATAGCAAGACAAATTCATATTCAGAATCTGACTTATATTGAGCTTAATATTAAAATCATAGAAACACTAATAAACTGATTTGTACACTATGGGGTATGAAGTTGCTTTGACTATTCTAAAACGGACACTTTGAGGTGATATTGTATAAATGCAGTTGTACAAGAAAAGTCATATTTGAGGTATTTTATGCTACAGCAGAAAGCAGCAGGATGCATCTTTCAAAAAATCCACGCTGTGCCAGTTTGTTGTTTATTGGATGTAATGATGCTATATATCATGTTTACAGGCTAAAATTACATTTGATAATTTTAAAAACAAATTTTTGTCATTACATGGGCACTCCAATTTGTCAAAACAGAGCTATTACTTAGACATGTCTCAGTTATAAATGTCATTAAGTGTGATCGTAAACCTGTGTGTCCCTGCTGTCAACGAGGGAACCATACAGACTGGATCATTGAGGGTTGTAAAACAAAGATCAATAATGGAATCACATGTGAATGCAGTCATCTCACATTCTTTACCTATCGGATGGTAAGATGATTCATGTAGTATCTGTTTTTTTATGAGTAAATGTGACATTTCACACTTTTGACTAAAAATGTTGTATTTGCTCAAAATCAGAAACGTTCAACTGCCAAAAGTACCGATTCAAACAAAGAGGAAGAAAAAACATCAGGAAAAACACCTGAAAAAACCCTATCCTTTCCAGCTCCAGCCAATCCACTGAATTCAGATGAAGCAGCGTAAATATTTAAATTATTAATGCCATTGATGCAAAAATGAGACAAACATCCACAGATACCAGTTCACGTCATTTTAACATGGTTAGTTTTTTTACAGTTTACTGAAAATATGTGTGTTTCCTCCTAAGAAATTTCATGAAGAATCTGAACTCCTTACTGGAACAGATGGGAAATGTCAGCACAGCAGCCATTCAAATGGGCGGCATTTCTGGGGTCATTTCTAAACTGCCACAACAAAACCAGACAAAGATGGACTTTGGCTTCACCTCAGCTGGTGATGTAAAGGTACACAGCTTTCATGCAAGACTGGTGGTAACAAATTTATAAAAGCTACAAATGACTTTATTTTCTCATAATACTTGTTTGTGACAGATTCTCGAGGAAAGCAATAACACTGGCTTTGCTCGGGCAGTTCACTTTCCAAAAGAAGCCAGTGAAAAGGCTGTAAATAGAAATGGATCATTTTCTGGAGTGCTGCTTTTTCCAGATATTCCTGAGGTGAATTCAAAAGTTTATCTTATTATTGTAAAATATAGTTATTATTAATCACACTGTTTTATCTTTCAACAGCTTAACAAAACTAGTTACTTTTTCAACAATGAAATGATGGGGATTGAAATGGGAGTAAACATATCTAACCTCTCTGAAACCATTGACATTCACTTCAGTAATGTGAACACGGTAAAAAAGAAAAGAAAAAGAAAGGTGGTTTCATAATTACCTATAGTTGGATAGAATAAATGTTCTGATTTTTCTGTTTTTCTGTCTTGATGCAGACTGGATTCAATGTTTCTTGTGTATCATGGGATGGGAGAAGTAAAGATGGTATGTTAGTTCAGCTTAAATTAAGTTTATTTTATAAATGCATTTTTAATCTGACTCAGCAAGATGGTGTCAAGAATTCAAGTTCAAAAGTTCAATAAAACATTGTCATTTTGTTGGAACAAGGTCTTAAAATGTTTAAAGAGAAATAGAAATTAATGACCTGTACCTTCCAGGAAAACCTAATCTCCTTTAACTGAACAGCAACCAACTTGCTGTTTTGAAATTGAAGTTACGTTTACACAAGGAAACTGACATTATTTTCAAATATTGATTGGCAAAAAAGACAACTTAGAGTTAACTGCAGCTAACATGCCAGGCCATGCACATGTACTTTTGATGCTTAGCTTCCATTTCACCACCTTACACCTTAATCCATGTCCGTCTCCCATGATCAAAGTGCTCATGTAATACATAACTCATCAGAAATTGTACTAACCAGGTTAAGTAGTACAACACAACACTATACTGTCTTTATTTTTTTGTTGTTAATTGGCTGTGCATGCATAGAATAATCCCAACAGACGGGCATTCTGCACATGTGCTCTTTTACACCTGCAGAATACTCCACACCTCTGCGGGGGTGGTACAGAAAAATTTCACTCTGAGACCTGGTTTCAAAAATTGCCATTATGAGAGACTCCAGTCACTGATGACTAGTGTCAACAAGTGACTGTAATTTTTTTTTTACAAACAAAACTGTTATGGTTTAACTGAAGAATGGCTCTGTGTAATTGGAGCATTCATAAATTGGAGCTTTATGGTTAAACTTTAAGTCTTCCATTGAATACAAACCAGTAAGCACAATCTAGGCATCAAAATATCTGTTTAAAACTACTTTAAAAACTGTGTTTTGCCATATGTGTCATTTGTGTGTAACTAAGTCTAGTCTCATGCTTTGTCTTTTTCTTGTTTATTAGGTGGTATAGCCAAGTGGATCACAGATGGCTGCCTAACAAATGAGGAAAACGGCAGCATCACATGCCAGTGCTCTCATCTTACATTTTTTGCCATTCTCATGGTAAAATAATGAATATGCAACTTCTTCAAAGCAATTTGATATATTTGTGTTTTTTGTTCTTGTGAAGTACAGCTCAAAATCATTCATCTGGCAGATTTTAGCTTTGAGGTTGGAAGGTATCCTTGCCATCACCCTAGTCTTTAGGTTCCTCCATAAAATCTCAATGGATTCAAGTTGGGACTTTGGCAAGGCATTCCAAATGTTAGATTACTTCATGCCAGAAGAATTATGTCTGTCAAATTAAAGAATTCTGAATATTTATATATTATACCAAAATCTGCTTGTGTGAACACAAATTAATGTAATACTTTAGGGCTTAGCTTTACCTCCTGTTTGAAACCAATTATCAGACACCAGTGGTAATACTGACAAAATAAGCTATTCTAATTTAAAAGCACACATTTCTATGCAATTTTTAAGCTATTTTTGACTTGTTTTCCTGTTGAGTAATTATGTTTTCCTGTTTGAAACCAGTCAGGTACCGAGAAGATCAGCTCCTCTGACTTAAAAGCCCTGACCCAAATCACAAAAGCTGGCTGTGGTATATCCTTGTTCTTCCTGGGTGTGGCTCTCTTCATGCATTTTCTGACAAGGTAAAAATATAAAGAGGTCTGCTTTTGATTTGAATACTCCTCCTATGATGTGTGTGTGTTTTACCACAAACCAATATGCCTTACAGGAAAACTAAAGCCAGCCAAGCCATAAAGATCCTCATGAATCTTTTCATAGCCCTTTTTCTCCTGAACCTTTGCTTCTTGGTAAATGAGTCAATTGCTAAACTGAAGATCTTAGCAGCATGCGTGGCGATGGCATCAGTTCTGCACTACAGTATGCTGGCCACATTCACATGGTTTTTCATGCAGGCTTTGCATTTGTACTTCTACGTGTTCAGAATCCCTACAGACACCAAATATTACATGTACAAGATTTGCATCACAGGATGGGGTAAGAGAAATACACATAAAACTTTAATTGGTTTGTCTGTAGATTATTATAACTAAAAGACATATGGTTCAGTTATTCCAGTTGTGGTGGTTGTCGGACTTCTTGCTTCAAGCAAATATGGTTACATTGACATTTCTGATGACAATGGAACATCAGTAACTATGTAAGTAAATATTTAAAATACATTAGATTTTATGTCTGATTATTGTGTGACAAAATAATTGCTTTTCTTTCATAACTTCCAGGTGCTGGATTCCTGATTCTGCAATCTACTTAAGTGTAAACATTGGTTATTATGGCATTGTGTTCATCTTCACTTTACCCATATTTGTGGCAACCATAGTGCAGATCAAACAGTTTGTACCTAAAGAAGCAAAAGCCCAGGAATCTACCAAGAAAAGGTTGTTCTCTCTTCTTGGTCTTTTCTGCCTTTTGGGCATCACCTGGGGATTCGCTTTTTTTAGCTACGGCCCTCTGCTCCTTCCCTCCTACTACATCTTCACCATCCTTAACTCCTTTCAAGGTAGGCCTAAAAGTGACATTTTAGGCTAAATGCCTAAGAAGTAACAGAAACAAAATAACCAATGCATTCTGTGCTTGTAGGATTCTTCCTGTTTGTTTACTACTACTTCTCCAGCAAGGATCCTTCCAGAGGACAGCAAGCAAACCAAGAGCAGTAACCTTGCCACACAGAATGTGTACACATCTCCTTATGGATAAGTTACACGTTATTTCCTCCCTTTCTCCTATTTGCTTTCACCAAAAATAACTTTCATTTACCTATGTTCAATAACTATAGTGAGCTGACAACTTGGACAGTACATGTATTTAATCATATTCCCAAATGAACTTCTAAGTCTTTGCTTGTGGAGCTTTATTACCAAGGCACCATTTCAATGTCTGATATAAGAGACACCATGTTCGGAAGTTGTACGGACATCAGAGGACAGCGTTTCATTTCTGAGGTTGCTAAAATGGTCTAAAGAGTTTTCTCTCTCTGTCAGACTCTTTGCAAAAAGTAAAAATAGCGACTGTTTCCTGTAAGGCAGTTCTTAGTCGCTTCTGAGATTAAATTAGGGTTTTCTTCCTTTGGATACACTCCTGGAAGTTGTCAGTTTGGAAGATTCCATGATTCACAAAAAGCCCTATTTTATATTGTACGTGAAACCTCAAAGCTTCAGTGGAATGCAAAGTGTGACTGATCAGTATGTTAAATGTGACCCTTTTACAACTGGCTGAAAGATGCTAGGATGCAAAGAGGGAATCAAGCTGAAGGTGTGTGCACAGTGTCATTGACCAACCTCAAATCAGTTAGTTTGTTGCATGACTGCAAATAATTAACTTGAGCTGAAAGACAAGAAATTCCTCACCATTACCTGCAGTATAGCTAAGAGAATGTTACATACTTAAAGTTATTCTCCAAAATGCAACTGCTTATTTATTCAGATTTTACTGATAGTAAGTAACATGTTCACATTTAAAATAGGACTCTGGTTTTATGAAACAAAAACATTAGTAATGGGTACAGTGCCTTGTAAAAGTATCCTTACCCCTTGAACTCCTCTACATTTGTCACATTACAACTACAAACTTCAAAAAAGGTTTGTCAAGCAGCAAGAGTATCTACATATTTACATATAAACAATATACATTGTATATTTTTAATACTATTATATTAAAAACAGACAAAGAAAAAGTGGCACAAACTGATGATATTTAGTTTTTTGATAAGCAAATCTCTTAACAATGTAAGTCTGAAAAGTGTGGCATGCATTTCAGACTTGCATCACAGGATGGGGTAAGAGAAATACACATAAAACTTTAATTGGTTTGTCTGTAGATTATTATAACTAAAAGACATGTGGCCTCTTTTACTCTGAAGATCTCTACTAAGAATTTTCTCCTGGCTCTCATTGGTTGTCTGGGAGAAGGTGGAAGAGTCTGATTTTTAATAACAATGTGATGACAGTTTTAACAAATATGTAAAAAAAAAAAAAAAAAACATTTTTTGTAAAATTACACATTCCTGTTTTAACACCAAAGTGTAAGTAAAAACATCTATCATCTAACTATAAATTCAGCTAGACAAATTAGATTATGGCCATGTATTAGATGTATTTATTTCTGCTTGTGGGTTGGTTATTATCTTTGCAGTCTCACAGGCTAAGCTGTAAAAATCCATTGAGGATCTTTAAATGGGCTAAGTCACCCACCAATATATGGTCAAAAGAAGCGTAGTTTAATTAACTTTGATCATGTCACTAAATATTTAAAATAGTTGAAATACAAAGACCATAAAAAACCAAAACAGCACTAGACATTATAATATTCAGTCTGAGACAAATATTGAATCTTACTTGTAGCTGCAGCTCTCAAATTTTCACCAGGAGGCACCATTGGCACATTTTTCACACTTCAGGTTCATGCAAAGCTCATGTTAGGTAATCCTCTCCCTCTGGCAGCACTTTCTGTTTGCAGACTCAGTAGCCCTGAGGGAGAAAACCCATTTTACATTGGTGTTACCTTATGTATGTAAACACCTACTAATGAGTTTATATGGTTGCTGAAAGACTTCTTATATTACAAAAGATTAAACAGCGCTGTAAAATTACTAGACAATTTTAACAAAATACACCAGTCTTGATTCAAATATTCATTGGTTTTAATCATACACTGCCTGGCCAAAAAAAAAGTTGCCACCTGGATTTAACTAAGCAAATAGGTACAAGCCTCCTATTGGATAAGTACTGCATAGGCGATTATCTTTCAGCTGGCAACAAGTTATTTAACCCCAGCTGAAGCAATGAGTAACTCCTCATTTCTTAAACAACCATGGCAAAAGACACATCCTGTGGTTGTGGAAAAGACGTTAGTCTGTTTAAGAAGGGTCAAATCATTGGCATGCATCAAGCAGAGAAAACATCTAAGGAGATTGCAGAAACTACTAGAATTGGGTTAAGAACTGTCCAACGCATCATTAAAAACTGGAAGGATGGTGGGGAACCATCGTCTTCCAGGAAGAAATGTGGTCGGAAAAAAATCCTGAATGATCGTGATCGGCGATTACTTAAACGTTTGGTCAAATCAAATCGAAGAAAAACAACAGCAGAACTCAGGAGTATGTTTAATTGTGAACGCAAAAGCATTTCCACATGCACAATGCGAAGGGAACTCAAGGGGTTGGGATTGAACAGCTGTGTAGCCGTAAGAAAACCTCTAATCAGTAAGGCTAACCAGAAAAAAAGGCTTCAGTTTGCTAGGGAGCATAAAGATTGGACTCTGGAGGAATGGAAGAGGGTCATGTGGTCTGATGAGTCCAGATTTACCCTGTTCCAGAGTGATGGGCGCATCAGGGTAAGAAGAGAGGCAGGCGAAGTGATGCACCCATCATGCCTAGTGCCTACTGTACAAGCCTGTGGGGGCAGTGCTATGATCTGGGGTTGCTGCAGTTGGTCAGGTCTAGGTTCAGCAACATTGTGTGCCCAAAGAATGAGGTCAGCTGACTACCTGAATATACTGAATGACCAGGTTATTCCATCAGTGGATTTTGTCTTCCCAAATGGAACGGGCATATTCCAAGATGACAATGCCAGGATTCATCGGGCTCACATTGTGAAAGAGTGGTTCAGGGAGCATGAGACATCTTTTTCACACATGGATTGGCCACCACAGAGTCCAGACCTTAACCCCATTGAGAATCTTTGGGATGTGCTGGAGAAGGCTTTGCGCAGTGGTCAGACTCTCCCATCATCAATACAAGATCTTGGTGAAAGATTAATGCAACACTGGATGGAAATAAATCTTGTGACACTGCAGAAGCTTATTGAAACAATGCCACAGCGAATGCGGGCTGTAATCAAAGCTAAAGGCGGTCCAACAAAATATTAGAGAGTGTGACCATTTTTTGGTGGCGACTTTTTTTTTGGCCAGGCAGTGTATTATATAAATTCTGACCACAAACAATATACTTTGGGATTTCTGTTTTAGACATGCACGGTAGGTGTATTAGAAATACTTGCCTTAATGTCTTTTTCCACATCCAACCAGCATCAAAAATTGTTTTTTTGAGGAGCATAATTGTTAATAGTTCATCTCTTTTTTATTAAAAAGATCAAAGAACCAATAATATGGTAGTAAAAATGGATGCAGGAGATGCTTGTAACAACAGAGTGCCAGGTAAACTGCTTTTGCTACCATTTCTACTACAGTATTAACAAAATACATTACTACAGTATTTTATTAATACTGTAGTAATGTAAGGATAATATTACCCAAACATATTACCCTTTGCAGGTAAAACAGGTAAAGTTGTAAGCCACACCCTTTTGGTTTCATAATTCCAGCTATCTGTTCTGAAAGCGCTCAAGGCTCAGGATCTCAGTGGAGTGGATGAACTTGTACAATGTGAAATGACGAAGGGATATACGATAGGAGAGTTTGTTTTTGCATGTTTGTTGCACAATTAACATCTGTAAGAGGCTCACCACTTGCATACATTTTAGCCCACCTGTTTACTTCCTATGTTTTGTTACCTGTATGCATTTCTTTATTTAAATGTATTTATAGATTTGAATTTAAATTTTTATTACACACTACTTGTATAGACCAGTTTGTGAATGCAATGTTTGACAGAAGCCAATGTAAATTAATGGGCTGCATTTTGTTTGTATCTGTGCTTTCAGTTTCACCCTGTCTAAACAAATAAATGGATAAAAAAAATTCCTGTCCTCAGCTACTGATTGGAGATAGGTGTTATCCTTCATATGTAGAAAAAAAGACAAAAGTCAAACATGTGAAGAGAAAAAAATCCTCAGACCATCGACTGTCAATATGAGTTAAGTTTAGTAGCATTCATCTGATCAGGGCACATAGGTTTTGTGTATTCAGCGGGGTACCAGTGCTACAGACTGCAAAATGGAGGCATCATTGTTGAAAGGTATGTAACTTGTAGTTGCCAATAGAGTTACAGTCAAGAAGAGACAAAAACACAGGACATCAGTTCTCTGAAGAGGGAGGAATCATGTCAAAAGGAAGTGGTAGCCAAGTTAGACCAGAAAGTTTAGGATTACAAATTTGCTTTCAGGGAGCAGATGTAAATTAAGTGGCCACATTTTGATTGGGCTTTTTGTTAGCTCCTGTGTCATGTACTTTTCCAAATAAAAAAAAAAAAACTGCAGAAAGTTTCCACAAACATCCAACTGTAGCTGTTGTTGGGAGTCAGAATTATGGAAACCAAAACTGCTGTAGCAACCTCACATGTTGACATAAAAATGATTGGGAATCAGATCTCATGGAATTATAATTAATAATAATTGTAATCAATAATTTACTATGAATTAAATTATTACTAAAATTTAAATTATTTAGTTTAACCAGGGCACCAATTCCAGTATCTCTTAGGCAGGGAAGGGTTACACTGGTTTTAAGGTACAGATAGAGCCATTAACCCCATATGATAAAACAAACAACAAATAAACACAACAGTGGTGAACCTATCTAGTTTGATGCTTTATGTCTAATTTCCCAAATAAATGTCCAGCCACCAGTTTATAACCCTTAGCTCTAGTGAACTCTGTTCTATGGCAGAACAATAATCTAAAGCTTACCAGCAAGTCCACCTCTAAATGGCTCAGAAAAGAAAAAAAAAAGAAAGCTTTGTTGTTCAGTGAATGCCCAAACTTAAATCCATTGAGATGCTACTGCACATCCTTAAAAACACTGTATAAAGAAATCTAAAATGTCGGTGAATAAAAACATTTTTCAAAAAAGAGAGGGACAAAATTAATCTACTGCAATGGTATTGACTGATTGATAGTTATCACAACTTTGTGATGGCAGTTGTTACTGCCTACAATGGCACAGCCAGATTTATGGCCCACTTACTTTTTCCACTTAGTGCCAGACTGGATTGGAAAGTTTTATTGCCTTAATAAATGCAACCAGAATTTACTCAGGGCATCGTTTCCTGATGTAAAGAAATGTTTCATTATCTGAAACATTGAAATGTGACCACCTTTTAAAAAAAATGGGCAAATAACTATGGCAATGTGAATTATATGCATGTCATGAGTGAATATACCGTTAATGCATTTATCATGCTTTTTAGCAGGTCAGGGAGACATTGCTGTTTTCACAACTGATTCCACTGTAATTCACATGTTACTCCAAACACAACTGTCCTCTTGTTCAATTATGAATTAAGCCTTTCTCTGCAGCGAGATCCAAAATGCAAACAGGTGCTCTCAAACTTTGGCAGAAATTTGCTTACTTCATTTGCATTGCACCACATCTAAGGAAACTCGGAAAATGTGATCACGCAAGGCTCAAGCTGTGGCATGGATGTGCTGAGTAGATTTATTCTGTCAATGAAAGTTAGTAAATTCAGATCACCTGCAGTGGGTTAAATGGATCTCTAACAAGTGGATTTGTTAGAGATCAATTACTTTTAATATAATGTGCAAGGTAGATGGCATTATTATATAAATGAAACAAAAAATGCCATCTATGTGCTAAAAAAATACATGTTTGACTTGTATTACTCATCACATCGTTTTTTAGAAAACAGCATATTTTGGCAGTCCAATCTTTATATTCAAATCTTAAAATATGTTTGTGCCCTACAGAAACGGGGGTTCTGCCAGATTCCTAGATCAGCAGAATAAATGATGAATGGGTAATGCAATTATATTTATTGCCAGTGCAAGGATGTGAACAATGCTTTTATTTTAATATAAAAATAAGGCCACCTATTAAAGCCCAAGGATAGAAAGATTGGATGGCAATTCAAGCTTAATCAATTTAGAGACCACTTCCATAAAATGTACATGTTTGTGGTAAGAAAAAAGAGCTTATACAAACTTCTCTTGCGGTACGACAACTTCCAAAGTATTTATGGCATGGTTGGCTTTAATATATATGCAGATTGGTACAATGCAATAAAAACAATTTAAGTGACCATTGTGCAACCATCAAAGCAATGTCTTTTTCTGCTAGATTTATTAATGCTCCATCACAACCCCAGTGCAAATTTACATAGAGTATAGACCTGTCTACTGTGGAAATCTATTTCTTTTAAAAAAGCTTATTTTACTATGACAAGGAACAGATAAGGAACATAAGCAGCACTACAAACAATTATGTGCAATAGAAAAACTGGATTTGTTAGAGGCGGATCCTAGGATAAAAGAAATGAAATGAGGTCCTTGATGATGGATCCAAAACATTTGCATTGCAATCCTGGCATCTGCGAGACACAAAAAAAAACCCAAAAACAGACAACAGACACTCTGTAGTCATGCTTAAATTTGCAAATTAAAACAGACTGAATGGCAATGATGCCACAACAGGTTTCTGTTTTGATAACGCCAGACAATCCATATTTGATCTAAGCCATGTCGCAGAAGCAGCTACACACTTAAGTGGGACTTAAAATATATAAAGTCAAGCTGTAGTCAAGTTATTTGTTAATGCAATCTTGCCTACTTACTTTGAATTATGACAGAGTTGGCTGTAAACACTCGATGGATGTTTGCTGTTGTGAAACTTTCTCTACTTTATGCAACTTTGCTCCAGGACTATTTTTGTGAAGCTTCATGTAAGTAATAAAAGTTGAATTGAGATCATATAATTTTTTTACATTTACAATTATTTTCTTTCAACAGATACTTTTTAATTACTAATTAATTAAAAAGTTTAATTAATTACTAATTAAAAAGTATTTGGTACTATGTTTTTAAGTGTTGTTTCTTTGCAGGCACCAATACAGGAACCAGGATGAAAAACATACTGTTTATTTCTCCTCAAAATATTACGCTCAATACTACTTTCCCAACAGGTGAGCTTGGATTTACAGTGACAATAGTGTTTACAAGAACAGTTACGGTGAAAAACCAAATTAAATGTTTTGCACTTGGTATTTTTCTATATTGCAGATGCTGTCTATATAAATGAGAATGGAAATAGGCTGTGTTTCAACCTCCAGCAAAATAATACAGGTGCAGTAGCCGAATATTATTATTTTCTTCAATGTGATCATGAATGTATCCATCTTCTTAAATAAGTGTTTGTGTCTGTCCATGTTGTTGAATGTCTTCATGAATTGAGATAACGTTTTTTGAGAACTAGTTGATGATGGTTTTACAGTGCCAACTTTGAATTTAGGAACTGGAGATTGCTTGTCCCCTTGCATTAAACTAAACTCTAGTGTCATCAGCCCGGCTTTAATACAGTACAATAATACAAGTTGAGAAGCTGTAGATATGTATTTGTATATACCAGAATGTCGTGGTGGCGAGTTATCAACTTGAGCCAATCCATTTTAACTGGATAAACCTAATTCAGTTTCTGGTCAGCAATTAGCAGGCACAGCATTGCTGACAGATATGTTATTGTATTTTCAGGTTGTTGTTTAAGTAAAGATTTCGACTGCAGTCCCAAAATAAGTTTGGCTGGTGATTGTTACAGACTAACGCTGAGTGAAGCAGCATTACGCAACCAAGATGTTGTTGTGTTACAGAATCCAACATATAATTTTTCATGTATGCCATCAACGTTCTACAACTCAAAAGGTACTGTTTATGAAGTTCTTTTTGAACTAAAGCAGGGAGAGTGTCCCTTGAAAATAATTACATGTCTTTGCTGTTTTCAATGTCAATGTTCTCTCTTTATGCAAAGGGTCTTTCTTATACTTTGTTTCAGGTTTAATGCTGAACATTCACAACTGCTTAAAAATGGGTAAAGTTACGAACACAGATTTGGCACAAACAATGCTTGAAGTATCCATACCCCTTGAACTATCAAAAATGTTTGTTACCACCATAAACCTTTTCTATTTTACTAAGCTGCAAATTAAAATTGTATTTTACTGAGATTTTGTGTGGTAAGCCACAGGAAGTATACAACTGTTGGAATAAAGTGATGCGGTTTTCAATTTTATTTAAACAAAAATTTAAAAAGTCTGCTTTGACTGCAATTATAGTGAAAAAAATTGCATTCTGGATTTTGATCAGTATATTCCTACATATGAATATGATCGGACCTTGATTCCATGTTTAGGGCTGTTGTTCTGCTGAAAGGTGAACCTCTGTCCCAGAGGTTGCATTCTTACCACGAATTTAAGAAGGCATTCTTAAAGTCGCATTCTTACCACAACTTTACAGATTAGAATACTTTACAGATGGTTGCATTGTTTTCCTCAATAAAAGAACTTAAATATTTTTGAATCCTGGTCTCCCTGCACTTTTGCTATTGTTAAAATCTTCATTTTTTTAGCTGTGCCATACTATATCTTCACATGACATAACATCGCTGAACAATGCTCTGTGAAATTTTCAAAGTCTGAGGTTCTATTTTAGACTTAATAATGCTTTTAAACTTCTCTGCTACTTTTACTTTGACCTGTCTATCTGCTTTGTTCTATGGTCTCTGAGAAGAAGTTTGTCCATCAGCATTTTTGTTTTTCTGAGGCCTTCACATAACAATTGGATTTATGCTAAGATACATGGGTGGACACTTTTTACTAATTAGGTAAATGTCAGGTTCTGTGTTTTCTGTGTGTATTTAGAGTTCTCTGTGTCCTTAAGTCTCTTCGTTGTCCTGTCCTCCCCTTGATTGTTCCCAGGTGTGTCTCGTTCTGTGATTACCCTCCCGTGTATTTAACTCCACCTGTGTTCCTTGTTCCTCGTCGGGTCCTCGTCAATGTTAGCTTCTGTGTCGTCAGTGTTTCCATGTGCCTGCTGTTCGTAGTTTTGCCTGGTTTTCTTCATTAAATCTTCATATTCTTCATACCTGGGTCTGCTGCCTCTGCCTCACCACCAACGCCGCATCGTTTCATGACAGAAGGACCCGACCAGACCGAAAGGTGAGGCTACTATGATGGACCCAGCTGGAGTGAGGTTACCGCCTAAACGGCAGAGCGGCCCGTGGCGGAGGTCCGGCAGGGAGGACAGGGAGCTGGCGGAGGCTCTCGCCGACTTGCAGCGGGAGCTTTTCCGGGGGACGAGACTGGTGTTGGCACCCCCCGGATACGGCCCCCGTCGATTCCTCCGTCCGGGAGGTCAGCGACGTGAGCCGCCGGCAGATCCGGCCCCTCGTCGCTTTCCTGAACCGCCACCTCCGCGACCAGCTCACAGACGGCGACGTGAGCCGCCGGCAGATCCGGCCCCTCGTCACTTTCCTGAGCCGCCACCTCCGCTACCAGCTCACAGACGGCGACGTGAGCCGCCGGCAGATCCGGCCCCTCGTCACTTTCCTGAGCCGCCACCTCCGCTACCAGCTCACAGACGGCGACGTGAGCCGCCGGCAGATCCGGCCCCTCGTCACTTTCCTGAGCCGCCACCTCCGCTGCCCGCTCGGAGACAGCGACGTGAGCCGCCGGTGCACCCGGCCCCTCGTCGCCTTCCGGAGCCGCAGCCGGTCCCAAGGCTTCGCTCCGGCTCGCCTCCGCAGCCGGTTCCCAGGCTTCGCTGCGGCTCGCCTCCGCAGCCGGTTCCAAGGCTTCGCTGCGGCTCGCCCCCGCAGCCGGTTCCAAGGCTTCGCTGCGGCTCGCCCCCGCAGCCGGTTCCAAGGCTTCGCTGCGGCTGGCCTCCGCAGCCGGTTCCAAGGCTTCGCTGCGGCTCGCCTCCGCAGC
Source organism: Xiphophorus hellerii (assembly GCF_003331165.1). Taxonomy (NCBI): domain Eukaryota; kingdom Metazoa; phylum Chordata; class Actinopteri; order Cyprinodontiformes; family Poeciliidae; genus Xiphophorus; species Xiphophorus hellerii. Next base: position 10,999,241 of record NC_045690.1, on the reverse strand, counting down.
CGGTTCCAAGGCTTCGCTGCGGCTCGCCCCCGCAGCCGGTTCCAAGGCTTCGCTGCGGCTCGCCCCCGCAGCCGGTTCCAAGGCTTCGCTGCGGCTCGCCCCCGCAGCCGGTTCCAAGGCTTCGCTGCGGCTGGCCTCCGCAGCCGGTTCCAAGGCTTCGCTGCGGCTCGCCTCCGCAGCCGGTTCCAAGGCTTCGCTGCGGCTCGCCCCCGCAGCCGGTTCCAAGGCTTCGCTGCGGCTCGCCCCCGCAGCCGGTTCCAAGGCTTCGCTGCGGCTGGCCTCCGCAGCCGGTTCCAAGGCTTCGCTGCGGCTCGCCCCCGCAGCCGGTTCCAAGGCTTCGCTGCGGCTGGCCTCCGCAGCCGGTTCCAAGGCTTCGCTGCGGCTCGCCTCCGCAGCCGGTTCCAAGGCTTCGCTCCGGCGCACCCGAGGCCGAATCAGCCGGCGTTCCAGCCGGCGCACCGGAGGCCGAATCAGCCGGCGTTCCAGCCGGCGCACCAGAGGCCGAATCAGCCGGCGTTCCAGCCGGCGTTCCTTCCGAGACTCCCAGTGTTCCTTCCGAGACTCCCAGTGTTCCTTCCGAGACTCCCAGCGTTCCGACTCTGACCCTCTGCGTTCCTCCTGAGACCCTGGCCCTCTGCGTTCCTCCCGAGACCCTGACCCTCTGCGTTCCACCCGAGACCCTGACCCTCTGCATTCCACCCGAGACCGAGACCCTCTGCGTTCCACCCGAGACCGAGACCCCCAGTGTTCCACCCGAGACCGAGACCCCCAGTGTTCCGACCGAGACCCCCTGTGCTCCGACCGAGACCCCCTGCGCTCCAACCGAGACCCCCTGCGCTCCGACCGAGACCCAGTCCCTATCTGTTCCTCCCGAGACCCAGATCCCCTGTGTTCCAACTGAGACCCCCTGTTCTCCACCAGAGACCCTGCCTCGGGGGGCTCGTCGTCGCCGTCTGTGGGCGGCCCCCGGAGCCCCTCGTCGCCACCTCCAGCGCCGCGGACGGCCGCCGGACCTCCTCCGGGGTTCCCGCCCCCAGCGTCGCGGACGGCCGCCGGACCGCCTCCGTGGTTCCCGCCCCCAGCGCCGCGGACGGCCGCCGGACCGCCTCCGTGGTTCCCGCCTCCGGGGTTCCCGCCTCCAGCGCCGCGGACGGCCGCCGGACCGCCTCCGTGGTTCCCGCCGCCGCGGACGACCGCCAGACCACCTCCGTGGTTCCCGCCTCCTTTGCCTCCGCCCACCCTGTGGGTAGTTTTTTGTTTGTTTATGGACTCTTGGCCCTTCTTGTGTTTCCGCCCACGATGGTGGGTTGTTTTTTGTTTTTCTGGACTCTGGCCCCCCGTCCAGCGCCCCTCCGCCCCCCCTTGTTGTGTTTTTTTTTTGTGGGCGTCTGGTAGCCGCCCTTGAGGGGGGGGTACTGTCAGGTTCTGTGTTTTCTGTGTTTATTTAGAGTTCTCTGTGTCCTTAAGTCTCTTCGTTGTCCTGTCCTCCCCTTGATTGTTCCCAGGTGTGTCTCGTTCTGTGATTACCCTCCCGTGTATTTAACTCCACCTGTGTTCCTTGTTCCTCGTCGGGTCCTCGTCAATGTTAGCTTCTGTGTCGTCAGTGTTTCCATGTGCCTGCTGTTCGTAGTTTTGCCTGGTTTTCTTCATTAAATCTTCATATTCTTCATACCTGGGTCTGCTGCCTCTGCCTCACCACCAACGCCGCACCATTTCATGACAGTAAAGCCATTTGAACTGTACAGGACTTTATTTAAGAATATTATAGTGAAGGGGGATGCATGTGCAAACAGCACTTTGGATTTCATTATTTATCAAGTTTATAAACCACACATCATTTTTGTCCACTTTAACAACCCAGTAAACTTACATTTGGGTCTGAAGAGAGAGAATTTTCAAGGGGTATGAAGACTTATATGCAAGGCACTTTCTCTTCATGTACATTTGCATGCAAAGTTACTTTACATATACTGTATTTTGTAAAGTTTATAACTTTATTTTTTCTTGCATTTTTAAGGTGGACCGACCATTAGACTTGGCCTGGATCAGCTGTTTGGAAATTCAACATCTGAGAAACCGTTATGTGAAGGTATTTTATATCAATGCCTTTGAAGAATTCTCTAGTAAGCCTTTGATAAATGTTTACTAGAAACATTTATTAATGTTTTCATATAAATAGATACATGGCCAAGATTCAGGATCAAATCTTGTCGAAACAACAAGGAAACTACTACTGCATCTTGGAGCACCATAAGCAATTTGGTTTCTCTAACAACTAATGTGGTAAGATGACCTTGGTCATTTTTATTTCTAGAAGACAACTAGTATTTCACACATAAAATTATTTTTAAAAATAAGTATAAAAAATTTTTTATACTCTAGAGCAGGGGTGGGCAATCCTGGTCCTCGAGGGCCGGTGTCCTGCAACTCTTAGATGTCTCCCTGGTCCAACACACCTGAATCCAACAGCTGAATCACCTCCTAAGTGCAGTCAAGTTCTCCAGAGTCCTGCTAACGACTTCATTATTTGACTCAGGTGTGTTGAAGTAGAGATGCATCTAAAAGTTGCAGGACACCGGCCCTCGAGGACCAGGAGTGCCCACCCCTGCTCTACAGTCTAGACATTACCACCTACAAACAATAGCACTTCATCAGGAATTGCACAACCGGAAAGTTCTAACACAACCTCAAATTTCAGCACCTCAAGAAGTTCAGTTTCTCAAACAAGTGATATGGAAAGATTTTGATAATTTTTATTTTTGAAAGAACTAGTATTTCACACATCAAAGTATAAGTATAGAAAAACTTTTATACTTAGATATTACCACCTACAAACAATAGCACTTCATCAGGGACTACACAACCAGAAAGTGCTAACACAACCTCAAATTTCAGCACCTCAAGCAGTTCAGTTTCTCAAATCAGTGATATGGTAAGATTCTGATCATTTTTATTTTTGAAAGAACTAATATTTCACAGATCAAAAACAAATACAATATGGTAGGGGTGCATGGTATAACTGTATTAACATCAGCATTGACTGATATTCGTTATTTTTAAACATAGTGGTATAAAACTGGAACAATATCAATAACTGATATTCATTTCCAACTTGTTTCCATATGTTTCTGGAATGGAGGAGGTTAGTTATGTGGTATTCCTTTGGTCAAGGGATAGTGATGGAGCGAAGGATTGTGGAAAGTTATGCTGAAGTAGAGAACAATGGTGAGGTAAACATTGTGGTCGTGTTTTCAAGGTGTCGAAATGGGACTAAAATACACATAATATATCTAATATCAATAAATATTAATTATCAGCAATACCAACAATAGTTGTATCGAATATTGGCTCAAATTCTTATATTGGTGCATTTCTACAATCTTTTATAGTCAATCATCTACGACAACTGCATTTCATCAGGAACTACAGGACAAAATAGTTTGTTTACAACCTAGACTTTTATTTTATTTTTAAGTTATTTGGTACATCAACCTCTGTCATTTTAATATTGAGAAAAATTACTAAAATTTCACAAATTAAGTATAAATACAATCTTTATGAACGAGGCTTATAAAACTACAAATGACAGCTATCCATCAGGGAACGCGGAGACAGAAAGTTTATTTGCAAGAACAACTTTCAGCCACTTGAGCAGTTATTTTTCTCCAACAAGTAATTTATTTAGGCTGATCTCTGAAACTGTTATGTTTGGAAGATACAGGTAATAATTAACCAATAAAAAAGATGAATAAGATCTTTTATACACTAGACATTGACACCTAGAGACAACAGCACTTCAACAGGGACTGTACAGACAGAAAGACCACAAACAATCCTAAATTTCAGCAATTCAAACAGATCTGTTTTTACAACAAGAAATTTGATAAGTTAGCCTCTGTAATTTTTATTTTTGAAAGACAATACTTCACAAATCAAAACTAAATACAATCTTTTATGAACTAGGCTTTCATTCATACAAACAACACCACTTCATCAGGGAGTTCAACCCATAAGACTTTGTTTACAATTTCAAATTTCAGGAACTCAACGATTTCTGTTTCTTAAAAAATGTATTTGGTAAGAAGATGTCAAGAATTTTAATGTTTTCAAAGACAATTAATGATTCACACATGAAAAATTTAATTTTTTTTATAAAGTAGACATCATTACATTTAAATGATAGCATTTCATGAGAAACAACACAGAAATAGTATGTTTAGAACCTCAAATTTCAGTGTGCCAAGAAGTTTTGTGTCTCATAAATAGTTGGTAAGGTGATTTCTATTTTATGTTGAAAACTAAGAAATATTACACACATCAAAATTAATAACTCGTTTTATACACTAGACATCATCACCTACAAACAACAGCATTTCAATGGGGATTGCACAGTCAGAAAGTCAAGAAACAAGCCCCAATATCAGCACCTTCAGCAGTTCTTTTGCACAAACAACTCACATGGTAAGTTTTCCTCTATGATTCTTATTTTTGAAAGACAATCAACAAAATAAATAATAAATGTGATCTCTGATGAACTAGGCTTCCAAAAGTACAAGCAACAGCACTTTTCCAAGAACAATAGACAATGACAGTTGGCTTACAACCTCGAATTTAAACTCATCAAGCAGCTCAGTTTCTCAAAAAAGTTATTTGGTAAGGTCATATGAGTACTATTCATGTTTGCTGGACAACTAAAGTTTCACATTACAAATTTAAACAATCTTTTCTGAACTAGACGTCACAACCTACAAATGAAAGCACTTCATCAGGTGCAACAGACCAAGAAACTTTGTTTACAACCCCAAAATTCAACACCTCCAGCAGTTCCGATTCTCAAACAAGTAATGAGGTATAAGAATCTATGTAACTCTTATTTTGAAAGACAATTAATACTTCACAAATCAATTTTAAACATACTCTTTTATGAACCAGGCTTCAAAAATGTCAGAAAACATCACTTCATCAGAGACTTCAGACCACAATGGTTTGTCTACAAGCCCGACTTTCAGTAGCTCTAGCAGTTCTGGTCTTCAAACAGGTTATCTGGTAAGGCGATTTCCATATTTTTCTTGTTTGGTACAAAATTAGTATTTCATAAACTTGAAAATACAATTTTTTGTGAACTAGGCTTCAGAAAGTACAAACAGCATCAATTCATCAGGGAATATAGACAAAAATGGTTTGTCTACAAGCCCAACTTTCAACAGCTCCAGTAGTTCTGTTTCTCAAACAAGTTACTTGGTAAAGTGTTTTTTCTACTTTTCATGTTTGGTAAATAACTAATGTTTCACACATGAAAAATTTAAAAAATCTATTATGAACTAGACGTTGCCACCTGAAAGCACTTCAACAACTGCAACAGACCAATATGGTTTTACAGGCCAAAATATCAGCACCTCCATCAAATCCGTTTCTCCAACAAGTAATGAGGTAAATTGATCTCTATGATTTTTATTTCTGAAAGACAATAATTCACACATCAAACTGAGGTTGCTCTTTTATGAACAAGGCTTCCAATCGTACAAATGACACCACATCATCGGTGAGTGCAAGTCAAAATATTTTGCTTACAACTTCAAACTCAAACAGTTCTGTTTCTCATAAGTTATTTTGATAAGATGATATGTGCAATTGTTTTTCTTCAAAAACAATTATTGTTTCAATCAAAAAAACTTACTTTAATCTTTTATGACCTAGGCGTCACCACCTTCAAATGAAAGAACTTCACTAGGAACAACAAATGCAGATCAGTTGTTTACAACCTCCAATTTCAGTGATTCAACAAGTTCTGTGTCACAAAAATATTTGGTAAGGTGATTTCTATTTTATGTTGAAAACTAAGAAATATTACACACATCAAAATTAATAACTCGTTTTATACACTAGACATCATCACCAACAAACAACAGCATTTCAATGGGGATTGCACAGTCAGAAAGTCAAGAAACAAGCCCCAATATCAGCACCTTCAGCAGTTCTTTTGCACAAACAACTCACATGGTAAGTTTTCCTCTATAATTCTTATTTTTGAAAGACAATCAACAAAATAAATAATAAATGTGATCTCTGATGAACTAGGCTTCCAAAAGTACAAGCAACAGCACTTTTCCAAGAACAATAGACAATGACAGTTGGCTTACAACCTCGAATTTAAACTCATCAAGCAGCTCAGTTTCTCAAAAAAGTTATTTGGTAAGGTCATATGAGTACTATTCATGTTTGCTGGACAACTAAAGTTTCACATTACAAATTTAAACAATCTTTTCTGAACTAGACGTCACAACCTACAAATGAAAGCACTTCATCAGGTGCAACAGACCAAGAAACTTTGTTTACAACCCCAAAATTCAACACCTCCAGCAGTTCCGATTCTCAAACAAGTAATGAGGTATAAGAATCTATGTAACTCTTATTTTGAAAGGCAATTAATACTTCACAAATCAAACGCAAACATACTCTTTTTTGAACCAGGCTTCAAAAATGTCAAAAAACATCACTTCATCAGAGACTTCAGACCACAATGGTTTGTCTACAAGCCCGACTTTCAGTAGCTCTAGCAGTTCTGGTCTTCAAACAGGTTATTTGGTAAGGCGATTTCCATAATTTTCTTGTTTGGTACAAAATTAGTATTTCATAAACTTGAAAAAACAATCTTTTGTGAACTAGGCTTCAGAAAGTACAAACAGCATCAATTCATCAGGGAACATAGACAAAAATGGTTTGTCTACAAGCCCAACTTTCAACAGCTCCAGTAGTTCTGTTTCTCAAACAAGTTACTTGGTAAAGTGTTTTTTCTACTTTTCATGTTTGGTAAATAACTAATGTTTCACACGTGAAAAATTTAAATAATCTATTATGAACTAGACGTTGCCACCTGAAAGCACTTCAACAACTGCAACAGACCAACATGGTTTTACAGGCCAAAATATCAGCACCTCCAGCAAATCCGTTTCTCCAACAAGTAATGAGGTAAATTGATCTCTATGATTTTTATTTCTGAAAGACAATAATTCACACATCAAACTGAGGTTGCTCTTTTATGAACAAGGCTTCCAATCGTACAAATGACACCACATCATCGGTGAGTGCAAGTCAAAATATTTTGCTTACAACTTAAACTCAAACAGTTCTGTTTCTCATAAGTTATTTTGATAAGATGATATGTGCAATTGTTTTTCTTCAAAAACAATTATTGTTTCAATCAAAAAAACTTACTTTAATCTTTTATGACCTAGGCGTCACCACCTTCAAATGAAAGCACTTCATCAGGAACAACAAATGCAGATCAATTGTTTACAACCTCCAATTTCAGTGACTCAACAAGTTCTGTGTTACAAAAATATTTGGTAAGGTGATTTCTATTTTATGTTGAAAACTAAGAAATATTACACACATCAAAATTAATAACTCGTTTTATACACTAGACATCATCACCAACAAACAACAGCATTTCAATGGGGATTGCACAGTCAGAAAGTCAAGAAACAAGCCCCAATATCAGCACCTTCAGCAGTTCTTTTGCACAAACAACTCACATGGTAAGTTTTCCTCTATAATTCTTATTTTTGAAAGACAATCAACAAAATAAATAATAAATGTGATCTCTGATGAACTAGGCTTCCAAAAGTACAAGCAACAGCACTTTTCCAAGAACAATAGACAATGACAGTTGGCTTACAACCTCGAATTTAAACTCATCAAGCAGCTCAGTTTCTCAAAAAAGTTATTTGGTAAGGTCATATGAGTACTATTCATGTTTGCTGGACAACTAAAGTTTCACATTACAAATTTAAACAATCTTTTCTGAACTAGACGTCACAACCTACAAATGAAAGCACTTCATCAGGTGCAACAGACCAAGAAACTTTGTTTACAACCCCAAAATTCAACACCTCCAGCAGTTCCGATTCTCAAACAAGTAATGAGGTATAAGAATCTATGTAACTCTTATTTTGAAAGACAATTAATACTTCACAAATCAATTTTAAACATACTCTTTTATGAACCAGGCTTCAAAAATGTCAGAAAACATCACTTCATCAGAGACTTCAGACCACAATGGTTTGTCTACAAGCCCGACTTTCAGTAGCTCTAGCAGTTCTGGTCTTCAAACAGGTTATCTGGTAAGGCGATTTCCATATTTTTCTTGTTTGGTACAAAATTAGTATTTCATAAACTTGAAAATACAATTTTTTGTGAACTAGGCTTCAGAAAGTACAAACAGCATCAATTCATCAGGGAATATAGACAAAAATGGTTTGTCTACAAGCCCAACTTTCAACAGCTCCAGTAGTTCTGTTTCTCAAACAAGTTACTTGGTAAAGTGGTTTTTCTACTTTTCATGTTTGGTAAATAACTAATGTTTCACACATGAAAAATTTAAAAAATCTATTATGAACTAGACGTTGCCACCTGAAAGCACTTCAACAACTGCAACAGACCAACATGGTTTTACAGGCCAAAATATCAGCACCTCCAGCAAATCCGTTTCTCCAACAAGTAATGAGGTAAATTGATCTCTATGATTTTTATTTCTGAAAGACAATAATTCACACATCAAACTGAGGTTGCTCTTTTATGAACAAGGCTTCCAATCGTACAAATGACACCACATCATCGGTGAGTGCAAGTCAAAATATTTTGCTTACAACTTCAAACTCAAACAGTTCTGTTTCTCATAAGTTATTTTGATAAGATGATATGTGCAATTGTTTTTCTTCAAAAACAATTATTGTTTCAATCAAAAAAACTTACTTTAATCTTTTATGACCTAGGCGTCACCACCTTCAAATGAAAGAACTTCACTAGGAACAACAAATGCAGATCAGTTGTTTACAACCTCCAATTTCAGTGATTCAACAAGTTCTGTGTCACAAAAATATTTGGTAAGGTGATTTCTATTTTATGTTGAAAACTAAGAAATATTACACACATCAAAATTAATAACTCGTTTTATACACTAGACATCATCACCAACAAACAACAGCATTTCAATGGGGATTGCACAGTCAGAAAGTCAAGAAACAAGCCCCAATATCAGCACCTTCAGCAGTTCTTTTGCACAAACAACTCACATGGTAAGTTTTCCTCTATAATTCTTATTTTTGAAAGACAATCAACAAAATAAATAATAAATGTGATCTCTGATGAACTAGGCTTCCAAAAGTACAAGCAACAGCACTTTTCCAAGAACAACAGACAATGACAGTTGGCTTACAACCTCGAATTTAAACTCATCAAGCAGCTCACAGTGATTCTTGAGAATAGGGACAAAACAGGTCCCATGGATAAAGTACAAAATTTGAATAAAATATACACCAAATATATATTTTTTAAATATCTGACTAAACTAACCTGGGTCATCTGAGCACAACAATGTATGTTTTCCTGGTGTTTGCTGAATATTTTTTTATTTTAAACATTGTAGTAGGTGAATGGTGTCTGTAAAAGCCCTTGTCCTGGTGTAGAACTCAATACATTATCATAGTTTAAAAGAACTAAAATAATTATATTTAGTTGTCATAATATATTATTTTATAAGTATTCAAACAACTAACTTCATAACTATCAATGAATGCAATTAAAAGTCATTTAATGTATTTTCAAATTCAATTGAAATTGTGTCCTCAGTTTTTGTCAACACCGTCAGACATAGAAAGAATGTGAAAAAAATCAGGCATTATTGAAGGGCACCAGAAATTCTGAGGACCCCATGACCACTTCCTTTCTCTTCCTGTGCTTGGGGGGATAAGCAGCTCTGGTTAGCTTATATTATCCTTTTGTTTTTTCTTCTTTTTTATTCCTAAGTTGTTTGTCACAACCATAAAGTGTCAACACCATAAGTAACATTTTTCAAAATTTTGATGAAATTTTGTTAAATAAATGCTTAATTTTAGTATATTTTAAGGATTTAAAAGAACTGATGAGCTACAATATGGCCTCCTTCAGAATATCATCATATAAATGAAGTTAGCATGGCGTTTTGTCAACTCCGTCAGATGTCAACTCCATCAGATTTTTTAACTGACGGTGTTGACTCTCTTAGTGATGGTGTTGACAAATGTCACTTAAGTGTGCAGTTAATTCATTTTACTGTATTTTACATAATTGACAGCACTTCACATTCATCATGTATTTCTTTTTAAAAATGTTTCTGATTATTTTCAGCAACTTGTAAAGTTTAATGGTTTAAATTTAATACAATTTTATTAGTCCTTTAAAATTAATAAGATGTAGTTTATTTTGTAAGGGAAGGGTATGTTTATCCCATGACAAGCAGTGTACTGATGATAATTGCCTATATTTCAGGCTACAATGGCCAGAGAAAAGCTGTCAGTGGAGGAGCGCAAGAGAAGGAACAGGGAGTATCAGAAAAGAAGGAGAGAAAAAATAAATAGCCAGCCTGAGCTGAAGGAAGAGTTTTTAAGAAAGGAAAGGAAAAGATGGAGACAGAGAGTGGAAGAGGGAAAAATAAAACATATCAATAGTCTGGGTGAAAGAGATAAGAGACATAAGAGAAGACTTTGGAAGCAAAAACAAAAGGAGGCAAGAGAACGCAGAAACAGAGCAAAGGAAGGCCAGAAAAGTGTAGATACCCCACCGCAGAGTCCTGTAGATTTAAATTTTGAAGAACCAAGGAGCACTAGGCAGCGGGCAGCAGGGGAAAGGGAAAGATCTAAAATGAGGAAAAGGCATTCAAGACAGGTCAAAGAACTAAAAGACAAAATTCACAAGTTATCAAAAGAGAGAAGCACTCTAAAAAAGCGACTTGTACGCATAAAAGAAAAAAACAGACGTAAAAAGAAAAAAACAAAAGACTCACCTCAGACTAAGACCGAAAAGATGCTTCAAGGGAGCAAACTAAGGAATCCATTAATCAAAAGATCATTAGTTTTCCACCATGCCTTGACTGCAGAGTTGAAAAGCAATGCCCATCATATTCCCAGAAGAAGCAAACTTGTAGCAAAGCACGCACAACTTTCTTTGTCTGGTAGAATTCTCAAGAAATATCGGCTACTTCATCGGGTTCATGAGTTTGGCTTGACTTACAAAACACTGAGAGAAAAAATGCAAAAACAAAGGAAGCCTAGCTTTCTCCAGCGCATCTCCCGCAGTGTGCACATGTTTTTGGAAAACAATTCAAGGGTGACGACTGACAAGCAAGACACCATCACCAGAAATAAAGTAAAACGTCAAAGAATGATTCTAACTAATACTATGCAAAACCTTCATGGTGTATTTCTTCAACAAAACCCAAATATTAAGCTTAGTTACTCATCATTCTGTGCCTTGCGTCCTTTCCACATCACACCTATCAGAGCCTCAGATCGAAAAACCTGTCTGTGTCAGTACCATGAGAATGCCATGTTGATGCTTGAGGTCTTGAAATCATTCAATGCTGTGGCAACCAGCAACCTTGAAGAGAGTTTCAAACTTATCTGTTGTTCTCCAGCAAGTGAGTCTTGTCTTTTGCGTGCTTGCTCCCGCTGTTTAAACAAATGCTCAAGTCTTTCTCCAGAAAAAGGGACAACACCAGTAAAATGGTCACAGTGGAAACGCGTAGCGGAGCAAACAGAAGTTGGAACTCACTTTCACACCAAACTGCAGGAATACACTGGCACCTTGTCAGAGCTTATGTGTCTCTACCAAGACAAATTAAAAAATGAGACAACCACTCATGTCCACTTGGTTCGAAATCAAACCAAGGAGTATCGGAATATGATAGCAAATTGTGATGAAAATACAGCCATTGTTCATGTTGACTTTTCTGAGGCCTGGAAATGTAAATTCAGCTCAGAAGTACAATCCTGTCACTATGGACAAAATCTCCCGCAGATCACACTTCACACAGGCATGTTCTACACTGGGCAACAAAAAGCAGGATTCTGCACAATCTCGGAGTCAAAGCGTCAGGATGCTGCAGCCATATGGACCTATATGGATCAAATCCTCACAGATATTCACATCAGATATCCGGCTATAAACACTATCCACTTTTGGTCTGATGGTCCAAGCAAACAATATAAAAATAAGAAGAACTTCTTTCTCCTCTGTGTTGTCCCGCAACGTCTGGGATTTGAGAAAGCTACATGGAATTTCTTCCCAACATCACATGGCAAAGGCGCTCCAGATGGCATTGGGGCGACGGTGAAGAGATGTGCTGACAGTATTGTGCTGAGAGGTCAGGATATCATAGATGGCAAATTATTCTTTGACAAGGTGTCCAACAGCTTAAGTGGTGTCAAGCTGCAATTTGTGACAAATGAAGATTTTCAGTCTTATGACTCTCTCCTCCTGCAAACCCTGAAATCAATTCCAGGAACAAGAAACATTCACCAAGTGCTAGCTCAGGGGAATGTCATCCATTGTAGGTTCCTTTCATGTTTTTGCGGAGAGCCACAGATTTGCAAGTGCTTCAGTCCCACCATTCACTCTTTTGGCAACACAACACAGGACCCAGATGTCCATGAAAGTTCAACCACTGCTAAAGTTCAAAATCCTCTGGAAATGCTGATGGAGGAAATGGAGAAGGAGCCGAGCAAGACACCTAAAGGAACAACAACCCTGATAGATCCTTGTGATGTCCAAAGTGAAGACTGGCTTGTTGTGATGTATGATGGAAAATGGTGGCTGGCTAAAGCCTTACAAATTGACAAAGAGCACGAAGATGTACAAGTGGAATTTTTTCATCCTCATGGACCAACTCTTAGCTTCAAGCAAAAACAAGGTCGTCGGGATATCTGCTTTGTGCCATTTTCGGATGTCCTAGTTAGGCTGAGAAAACCATCCTCACCAGTCCGCACAAGCAGCACCAGGGGTGTATACCGCATTTCACCAGCTGTTATGGATTTTATTGAAGGAGAATATGTGACACGTCTATTGCCTGGGGATTAAATATTCTGACTTTTAAGCGATTTAGAAAGATATGAATTAGTTCACAATATATTTCAAAAAGTTCTGTCGTGTATATTTTTGTTTGTATTCATCTTTTACATTTTGATTGAAAATCGTCCTGGTTGATGACTTTAGTGACAAAGGTACATTCTCAAAAATTTAGATGTTCCTTGAAATCTAAATATGGTTATTTCACATTTTTTCTTCATATCTTCACATTCTACAACATTTCAGCATTTAATTCTTCTTAAATGTCATTTCAAGTTCAGTGTTTTCTTTTTACTTACTAGTTTGTCACCACCATCAGTTTTGTGTCAACACCGTCATGTGCCGTCAACTCTGTCAGATGTAGTTTATGTTGCATTTTGTTTAAAATAATATTTATTTTGTTTCTTGATAGGCATTTGTTTGTGAAATGTCTGAATTCATGTATTTGGTGCATATGTGTTTTTTACTAATAAATGACACTGTTCATTGTGGTGATTACTTTCAAAATTGTTTTTTGTATCAATTGAACTGGAGTAATTAAATACAGACTAAATAAATGTTTAAATTGTGGTATGATTAATTTAAAAAACATGGACATAATTAAAATAATTAAGACACCACAGAGAGTAAAAATATCAGTCATAAGTTCATTAAAAAATAATTTTATACCAATTTATTTTTGTCTGATGGTGTTGACAAATTTCTCAGTCAGATCCAGTAAAAATGTAATTTAAAAGAAAATGCTGCAGCTGGGAGCCTGCACCTTAACATATTTACATTCCCAAAACATTATTTGTCATGTATGAATACATAACTTCAGGAATAAATAACATTTTTGGTGGAAGAATTTTAAAACCATTTTGTCCCTTATCTCAAGAATCACTGCTCAGTTTCTCAAAAAAGTTATTTGGTAAGGTCATATGAGTACTATTCATGTTTGCTGGACAACTAAAGTTTCACATTACAAATTTAAACAATCTTTTCTGAACTAGACGTCACAACCTACAAATGAAAGCACTTCATCAGGTGCAACAGACCAAGAAACTTTGTTTACAACCCCAAAATTCAACACCTCCAGCAGTTCCGATTCTCAAACAAGTAATGAGGTATAAGAATCTATGTAACTCTTATTTTGAAAGGCAATTAATACTTCACAAATCAAACGCAAACATACTCTTTTTTGAACCAGGCTTCAAAAATGTCAAAAAACATCACTTCATCAGAGACTTCAGACCACAATGGTTTGTCTACAAGCCCGACTTTCAGTAGCTCTAGCAGTTCTGGTCTTCAAACATGTTATTTGGTAAGGCGATTTCCATATTTTTCTTGTTTGGTACAAAATTAGTATTTCATAAACTTGAAAAAACAATCTTTTGTGAACTAGGCTTCAGAAAGTACAAACAGCATCAATTCATCAGGGAACATAGACAAAAATGGTTTGTCTACAAGCCCAACTTTCAACAGCTCCAGTAGTTCTGTTTCTCAAACAAGTTACTTGGTAAAGTGTTTTTTCTACTTTTCATGTTTGGTAAATAACTAATGTTTCACACGTGAAAAATTTAAATAATCTATTATGAACTAGACGTTGCCACCTGAAAGCACTTCAACAACTGCAACAGACCAACATGGTTTTACAGGCCAAAATATCAGCACCTCCAGCAAATCCGTTTCTCCAACAAGTAATGAGGTAAATTGATCTCTATGATTTTTATTTCTGAAAGACAATAATTCACACATCAAACTGAGGTTGCTCTTTTATGAACAAGGCTTCCAATCGTACAAATGACACCACATCATCGGTGAGTGCAAGTCAAAATATTTTGCTTACAACTTCAAACTCAAACAGTTCTGTTTCTCATAAGTTATTTTGATAAGATGATATGTGCAATTGTTTTTCTTCAAAAACAATTATTGTTTCAATCAAAAAAACTTACTTTAATCTTTTATGACCTAGGCGTCACCACCTTCAAATGAAAGCACTTCATCAGGAACAACAAATGCAAATCAGTTGTTTACAACCTCCAATTTCAGTGATTCAACAAGTTCTGTGTCACAAAAATATTTGGTAAGGTGATTTCTATTTTATGTTGAAAACTAAGAAATATTACACACATCAAAATTAATAACTCGTTTTATACACTAGACATCATCACCAACAAACAACAGCATTTCAATGGGGATTGCACAGTCAGAAAGTCAAGAAACAAGCCCCAATATCAGCACCTTCAGCAGTTCTTTTGCACAAACAACTCACATGGTAAGTTTTCCTCTATAATTCTTATTTTTGAAAGACAATCAACAAAATAAATAATAAATGTGATCTCTGATGAACTAGGCTTCCAAAAGTACAAGCAACAGCACTTTTCCAAGAACAATAGACAATGACAGTTGGCTTACAACCTCGAATTTAAACTCATCAAGCAGCTCAGTTTCTCAAAAAAGTTATTTGGTAAGGTCATATGAGTACTATTCATGTTTGCTGGACAACTAAAGTTTCACATTAAAAATTTAAACAATCTTTTCTGAACTAGACGTCACAACCGACAAATGAAAGCACTTCATCAGGTGCAACAGACCAAGCAACTTTGTTTACAACCCCAAAATTCAACACCTCCAGCAGTTCCGATTCTCAAACAAGTAATGAGGTATAAGAATCTATGTAACTCTTATTTTGAAAGACAATTAATACTTCACAAATCAAACGCAAACATACTCTTTTATGAACCAGGCTTCAAAAATGTCAGAAAACATCACTTCATCAGAGACTTCAGACCACAATGGTTTGTCTACAAGCCCGACTTTCAACAGCTCCAGTAGTTCTGTTTCTCAATCAAGTTACTTGGTAAAGTGGTTTTTCTACTTTTCATGTTTGGTAAATAACTAATGTTTCACACATGAAAAATTTAAATAATCTATTATGAACTAGACGTTGCCACCTGAAAGCACTTCAACAACTGCAACAGACCAACATGGTTTTACAGGCCAAAATATCAGCACCTCCAGCAAATCCGCTTCTCCAACAAGTAATGAGGTAAATTGATCTCTATGATTTTTATTTCTGAAAGACAATAATTCACACATCAAAGTGAATATGCGCTTTTATGAACAAGGCTTCCAATCGTATAAATGACACCACATCATCGGTGAGTGCAAGTCAAAATATTTTGCTTACTGTCATGGTGAGATCTAATTTTCTTAACCACATGCAGAACACCACTGGAGAACAGAGATCAGCAAAATATAGTTTATTAATGTGAACACAGATTCGGTGGATAGAACGACGAACTGTCAGGGGAGGGCTTCTGGGGGAGGCCAGCACACTGAGAAGTAGCAGAGGGAATGGTAAGTTCAGGGGTAATCGGAAATGGGAGCTGTGAGAGTAGTAGCCGATCTTACTTGGGAAAATGATGATGACAGTCCTGGAGGCACTCCGGTGGATACCGGGTCTTGGCTTACAGTATGTTCGAGTGGCGTCCAGGAGGATCGGAGGAGGCTGCGGCAGAGAGCGGGCCAGTGTTTTCTGTGGTGGAGGACAGGCGAGGAGCGAATCCACAATCCGCCGAATAATCCAGAAGAGGCTTTGAGATCCGGCCGAAGGAACGGAAACGGGGCTCGGGCAACCCGTGGGTAGGTGGTGTCTCGAGGTGAGTCAAACCAGGAAGGATTCTTCAAGGAGGCCGCTTGGCGTCACGAAGGAATAGCTGTAGGAGGAAAAACAACGAGAGGGATATTCAGAGGATCTTTCTGGAAAGGCTCGGAGGTAGCTCTCTAGGGGCTTAGAGTACCATATAGGCTAACACTCAAGCGACGAAGTACTGGTAGTCCGCTCCTCTTAAGCTCCATGACTGAAGAGGTGATTAAACACCGGTGCGCTGAACCAAGGCCAGTCCCTCCAGAGAAACCTCCGCCTGTAGACGCCATCTGGTGGATAAGGAATGAAACAGCAGCAAAAAGGAAACCCCCCAAAACCCCGATTCCCAACAGTACCCCCCCCCTCAACGGTCGCCACCTGGCGGCCGGGAAGAACAAGAAGCCCGATAATCCCTAATGAGAGACGGGTCCAAAATAAAAGAGCCAGGGACCCAAGAACGATCCTCCGGACCGTAGCCCTCCCAGTCGACGAGGTACTGCCACCCACGACCTCGCCGACGGGAGTCCACGATCCGGCGGACAGAATAAGCTGGGTGACCATCTATGTCTCGGGCGGGAGGAGGGGGCTCGGAAGGAAGGCAAAGCGTGCTGGTTTGGACGGGTTTTATCTGTGAAACATGAAAAGAAGGATGGACGCGCAGAGAGGCTGGGAGGCGTAGACGAACAGCTGATGGATTGATAATGGACTCTATTTCAAAGGGGCCGATAAATCTGGGAGAAAGCTTCTTGGACATAGACTTCAACGGGATATCACGGGAGGATAGCCAAACCTTCTGACCAGGAGCGTAGGAAGGAGCAGGAGTTCGTTTGCGATCGGCCAGCCGCTTGTTCTGTTCGGCCGTGTTGTGGAGGGCGTGTATTGTGTTCCTCCAGATGTTCTGGCAGCGACGGATGTGGTGTCGAATGGAAGTGACAGCGATGTCGTCTTCCTCGGATGAGAGTAATGGTGGCTGGTAACCTAGAGAAATTTCAAATGGAGACAGACCAGTAGCGGCAGAGACATGGCTATTGTGGGCATATTCCACCCATGAAATGAATTGACTCCAGTCAGAGGGATTAGTTGAGGTGTAACAGCGGAGTGTTGACTCTAATTCCTGGTTCATACGTTCAGATTGGCCATTAGTCTGTGGGTGGAATCCCGAGGATAAAGAAACTTTAGCATTGAGCGCCCTACAGAAATTTTTCCAGACTTGAGAAATAAACTGAGGTCCTCTGTCAGATAGTATTTCCTGAGGAATGCCATGCAAACGGAAAACATGCTTCACTAGAAGTTGAGCCGTCTGAAATGCGGTTGGCAGTTTACGAAGAGGGATTAAGTGACAGGCCTTAGAAAAACGATCAATAATTGTAAGAATAGTGGTCATGCCATTAGACGGAGGTAGGCCAGAGACAAAATCGACAGAAATATGAGCCCATGGACGTTTAGGAACGGGTAACGGTTGAAGAAGCCCTGATGGAGGTTGATGGGAAGCTTTATTTCTAGCACATACTGGGCATGCCAGAACATATTCTTTAACGTCTTTGTGAATAGATGACCACCAGAACTTACGGTTTATAAGCGATATAGTGCGGCTAACCCCTGGATGTCCAGAAAACTTGGACGCATGGATCCAATTAATAAACCTGGCCCGGACCGCAGCAGGTACATAGATCCTATTAGAGGGGCAAGAGACAGGAGCTGGTTCTGATTGTTGGGCTTGTCTGATGAGATCCTCAATTTCCCACGTTACTGCTGCAACCGTGCAACTGGGGGGCAGAATAGTGGCTGGAATCTTCTCCGAGTCATCCGAAGAATGCAGGCGAGACAGAGCATCAGGTTTGACATTTCGAGTTCCTGGCCGGTATGAAATAGAGAGGTTAAATCTAGAAAAGAATAAAGACCATCGGGATTGCCGGGGATTTAGCCTTTTAGCTGATTTAAGATATGATAGATTTTTATGGTCAGTCCAAACCAGCACAGGATGTTCGGCCCCCTCCAGCCAATGCCGCCACTCCTCCAGGGCCAACTTAATTGCCAGAAGTTCACGATCGCCCACATCATAATTGCGTTCCGGGGAAGATAATCTGCGTGAGAGAAAAGCACAAGGATGAGTCTTGTTATCTAACTCGGAAACTTGTGAGAGTACAGCTCCAACTCCGGTATCAGATGCATCAACCTCGACGATAAACTGTTTTGTTGGGTCTGGTTGGATGAGTACGGGCGCACTGGCAAAAAGGGTCTTAAGTTGTCTGAAAGCCGCATCTGCCTCTGGGGTCCAACAGAAAGAGGTCTTGGTTGATGTAAGGGCAGTTAATGGCAAGGCGGTTTGGCTGTAGTTTCGAATAAATCGGCGATAAAAATTGGCAAACCCGAGAAATCTTTGTAGTTGCTTACGTGTCTCGGGAATGGGCCACGCCAAAACAGCCTTTATTTTCTCCTCCGTAGGTCTGATTCTCCCACCTTCAAGAACAAAACCAAGAAATGAAACTGATGCTTTATGAAATTCACATTTTTCAGCCTTTACAAACAGTTTGTTTTCTAAGAGTCGTTGTAAGACCAGACGGACATGTTTCTTGTGTTCTGCGAGGGACTTAGAATAGATCAGGATATCGTCCAAATACACAAAAACAAATACATTTAGGAAATCTCTCAGGACATCGTTAACGAGTGCTTGGAAGAAAGCCGGGGCATTAGATAATCCAAAAGGCATAACCAGATATTCATAATGACCAATGGGTGTTTTAAATGCTATCTTCCATTCATCCCCTTGGCGGATTCGGAGTAAGTGGTATGCGTTTCTGAGATCCAATTTTGAAAAAATAGTGGCACCATGAACCGGTTCGAAGGCGGATGACAACAGGGGCAGAGGGTACTTGTTTTTCACAGTTATCTGATTCAGTCCTCTATAATCAATGCAGGGTCGAAGCGAGCCGTCCTTCTTGCCAACAAAGAAAAAACCTGCGCCCAAGGGAGAGGAGGATGGACGAATTATGCCTGCGGCTAATGAGTCCCTAATGTAACTTTCCATTGTCTCTCGTTCTGGTCGAGAGATGTTATACAGGCGGCTGGTGGGTAGTGGGGCACCTGGGAGAAGATCAATAGCGCAGTCATACGGGCGGGTGCGGCGGTAGAGAAAGAGCTTTTTTCTTACTGAAAACTGGTGCTAAATCGAGGTATTCAGGAGGAATGGATGACAGGTCTGGAGGGTCTGCTTCGGGTGGTTCTGCTGGTGTCTGAACTGGAGAAACTGCTGAACGGAGGCAAGATGAATGACAGAACGTGGACCAGGATTCAATATGTTTGTCCAGCCAGTTTATGTGTGGATTATGTTGTTGTAACCAGTCAAATCCTAGAATTATGGGGGAATTAGCGGTGGGAAAAACAAAAAATGAGATTAGTTCGCTATGATTTCCTGAAATAGTTAACTTCAACGGTTTAGTTTGGTGTGTAATTTGCGGTAAGGCTTTGCCATTTAGCGCAGAGACTCGGAGGGGAACCTGAAGTGACACTGTTTCGATCGCCATCTGCTGGACGAATGACAGATCTATCAGATTTTGTTCGCAGCCGGAATCAACGAGAACAGACAATGGGACTGGCTGATCTTTGTAGATCAGAGTAGCTGGAAATAAAAGGCGAGGAGAATCCTCCCTCCGAGCTTGGTCCGCCAGCCTCCTCACAACTACTGGCGGACCTGGGAGTTTAACCGGACGGGGCAGTGAGCGATGAAATGACCCGGAGACCCGCAGTATAGACAGAGACGGGAGGTCATCCTTTTATGTCGTTCCTCCGGCGTGAGCCGAGTATGACCGATCTGCATCGGCTCGGGCTCCGTTGGAATCTGTGGAGGTGTTACAGAATGAGTCGGAGCGGGAACTGAATATGCTCTAGCTTGCGGTTCTCTTCGGTTTCTTTCTTTAGTTCGAGAGCGGATCCTATTGTCGAGGCGAATGGTAAGACTTATTAGCTCTTCTAAAGTCTCCGGTTCATCTAAGGTGGTCAATTCATCCTTGATTTGTTCATTTAAAGCGTGGAAATAGGCACTCTTTAACGAAGCCGCATTCCAGTCTGATGCTGCGGCCTTTATTCTGAAGTCGATTGCGAAATCCGCTACGGTTCGCTGCCCCTGTTTCATTTTCCACAACTCCCGTGAAATAAACGTCTTGTCCGACTCTTGACTGAAAATTAGTTTGAATTCCCTTAGAAATTCAGCAAAAGTGCACCCATAGTTGTCGGGGATGGGAAATCTGGCTTCAGCCCAACTTAAAGCTCGACCTGACAGTAACGAAAGGACATAGGCAATCTTCGCGCTATCCTGTTCAAAACTTTGGGGAGCATGATTAAACATTATCGAGCACTGTAAGATGAAACCCCTACACTTGTCTAAATCACCAGAAAATCTTTCTGGTGTAGGTGGTCGGACCTCGGAAAACGTGGGGCGGACCGCCTGAACCGGATCGGGAGCTGGTGCAGGAGTAGAGGGTGGAGTTTGTGGAACGGAGTTCTGCAAGAAGTTTGTTAGATCTAATAAGTGCTGGTTGGTTTCGGCCTGACGGGTGCACAGCTCACGTAGGGCGGATTCATGAGATTGAAGTAGGGCCTGTTGTTCTGACAATGTTCTCCTAATGGCATCTGCAGGGTTTGACGGTTGGCTTGAGTGTTCTGTCATGGTGAGATCTAATTTTCTTAACCACATGCAGAACACCACTGGAGAACAGAGATCAGCAAAATATAGTTTATTAATGTGAACACAGATTCGGTGGATAGAACGACGAACTGTCAGGGGAGGGCTTCTGGGGGAGGCCGGCACACTGAGAAGTAGCAGAGGGAATGGTAAGTTCAGGGGTAATCGGAAATGGGAGCTGTGAGAGTAGTAGCCGATCTTACTTGGGAAAATGATGATGACAGTCCTGGAGGCACTCCGGTGGATACCGGGTCTTGGCTTACAGTATGTTCGAGTGGCGTCCAGGAGGATCGGAGGAGGCTGCGGCAGAGAGCGGGCCAGTGTTTTCTGTGGTGGAGGACAGGCGAGGAGCGGATCCACAATCCGCCGAATAATCCGGAAGAGGCTTTGAGATCCGGCCGAAGGAACGGAAACGGGGCTCGGGCAACCCGTGGGTAGGTGGTGTCTCGAGGTGAGTCAAACCAGGAAGGATTCTTAAAGGAGGCCGCTTGGCGTCACGAAGGAATAGCTGTAGGAGGAAAAACAACGAGAGGGATATTCAGAGGATCTTTCTGGAAAGGCTCGGAGGTAGCTCTCTAGGGGCTTAGAGTACCACATAGGCTAACACTCAAGCGACGAAGTACTGGTAGTCCGCTCCTCTTAAGCTCCATGACTGAAGAGGTGATTAAACACCGGTGCGCTGAACCAAGGCCCGTCCCTCCAGAGAAACCTCCGCCTGTAGACGCCATCTGGTGGATAAGGAATGAAACAGCAGCAAAAAGGAAACCCCCCCAAAACCCCGATTCCCAACACTTACAACTTCAAACTCAAACAGTTCTTTTGCTCATAAAAGTTATTTTTGTAAGATGATATGTGCAATTGTTTTTCTTCAAAAACAATTATTGTTTCAATCATAAAAACTTACTTTAATCTTTTATGACCTAGACGTCACCACCTTCAAATGAAAGAACTTCACCAGAAACAACAAATGCAGATCAATTGTTCACAACCTCCAATTTCAGTGACTCAACAAGTTCTGTGTCACAAAAATATTTGGTAAGGTGATTTCTATTTTATGTTGAAAACTAAGAAATATTACACACATCAAAATTAATAACTCGTTTTATACACTAGACATCATCACCTACAAATAACAGCATTTCAATGGGGATTGCACAGTCAGAAAGTCAAGTAACAAGCCCCAATATCAGCACCTTCAGCAGTTCTTTTGCACAAACAACTCACTTGGTAAGTTGACCTCTATAATTCTTATTTTTGAAAGACAATCAACAAAATAAATAATAAATGTGATCTCTGATGAACTAGGCTTCCAAAAGTACAAGCAACAGCACTTTTCCAAGAACAACAGACAATGACAGTTGGCTTACAACCTCAAATTTAAACTCATCAAGCAGCTCAGTTTCTCAAAAAGGTTATTTGGTAAGGTCATATGAGTACTATTCATGTTTGCTGGACAACTAAAGTTTCACATTACAAATTTAAACAATCTTTTCTGAACTAGACGTCACAACCTACAAATGAAAGCACTTCATCAGGTGCAACAGACCAAGAAACTTTGTTTACAACCCCAAAATTCAACACCTCCAGCAGTTCCGATTCTCAAACAAGTAATGAGGTATAAGAATCTATGTAACTCTTATTTTGAAAGACAATTAATACTTCACAAATCAAACGCAAACATACTCTTTTATGAACCAGGCTTCAAAAATGTCAGAAAACATCACTTCATCAGAGACTTCAGACCACAATGGTTTGTCTACAAACCCGACTTTCAGTAGCTCTAGCAGTTCTGGTCTTCAAACAGGTTATTTGGTAAGGCGATTTCCATATTTTTCTTTTGTTGTACACAATTAGTATTTCATAAACTTGAAAATACAATCTTTTGTGAACTAGGCTTCAGAAAGTACAAACAGCATCAATTCATCAGGGAATATAGACAAAAATGGTTTTACAAGCCCAACTTTCAACAGCTCCAGTAGTTCTGTTTCTCAGACAAGTTATTTCGTAAGTTGATCTATTTCATTCATATTTCTGAAAGTCCAACTATATTTATTTTAAAATTAACATGATATTTTACAAACTTGGCATCAAAAGGTACAAACAATAGCACCTCATTAGACCAAAATGGTTCTTTAAAAACTTTGAAATTCAGCAGCTCAAGCTGTTTTGTTTCTAATTTAAGTTATTGGGGCCTGCCATGCAAAGCAATGGCAGGAACCTATTACTATTGTCGGAGAAAGTGTTTCTTTATTCTTTATTTTTCTTCCGTAACCGTTAATGCGGCTCATACTGCTGGGTGCACACCTACAAATGAGGTATCAAAACGTGCAGAAAATTCACGCCATTCCAGCTATTACTTTTGGTGGGATTTGGGCTTAACGTGGCGACATAATTCGCAAAAAACTACGAAAAAAACCCCATTATAAGTCAATGGGAAAAATCCTAGAAATACCCTATTTTTGAGGATTTTCTGTGTCGTCACAAATTCACCTAGAAATGCCATTCAAATTTCATTTTGTAGATACGTCTGTGATCTCTTCGAAAGTGAAGACGGCTCGTCGATACCAGTTACGGTTTGTCCACAATTTGCCTCTAAGCGACCCAAAGTTTCTCATTTTTCCTAAAGTTAGAGTGCGTCTCTGGCTGCTTAGAGTGAGAGATGAAGACAACTTTTTCAGCCCAAATCATTTTTGAAATCGCCATCACGCCCACAAATATCGCACGATTAGTATCAAAATCGGTCCTGACATTGATACGCCTGTCTGCTCCGGTAAAATGTTTTCGAAATTTATCTAGACCGTACGGTTTTCTGTCACGGTGCTTCAGAGCAAAGTCATGCGACAGGATTTTCTGAGGCTGTCTGAGGCTCTCTCCCATGTATTTGAATAGAATTTCAGATCTGGGCACAACATTTCTTTCTCTCATCGCTGTAAATGCTCTGAGTGAGGTACAGATATGAATCTCGGGACTATCGCAGAAGACACATTGACCTCTCATACGCTTTAAACGCTTTTCGAATATGTATTACGGTTCCCCAACAGGAAGGATTTGTTTCCAATGCTTTTTGTCAGTAAAACGTGTTTGCTCAAACACACAATTGTGTGTTTGACAGCTCAGAGCTCAGAGCTCACACCCTGCTGAGACCATTATTTGCCATAGCAACGGATCTCAAGAGGCTATTGGCTGCTGGTTTGGACTACAAATACGCATCGCTGTAGTTCTATCTATAGTGGACCGCTCAGTTGAAACAGATCAGGACTGAACTGGCCTTTAGAACTAATTGCTGCTATGGGCTGTATATAACTGATTTAACTCAGTAACTGTTACACATGGGATTAGTTTTAAACTTTAAAATTAAGCATATTGAAAATTTCACAATAAAAGCCTTGAATATTTTTACATCATGTAATTGCTCTTTTTGGCTTTATTTGACTTTTTCATCCAAAGCACTGTTACACATGGTATTAGTTTGGCCCTTTGAAATGAAGCATACTGAAAATTTCAAAATAAAAGCCTTGAATATTTTTACATCATGTAATTGCTCTTTTTGGCTTTATTTGACTTTTTCATGCAAAGCACTGTTACACATGGGATTCGTTCGGAACTTTGAAATTAAGCATACTGAAAATTTCAAAATAAAAGCCTTGAATATTTTTACATCAACTACTTGCGTTTTCAGCATTATATAACTGATTTAACCCAATGACTATTACACATGGGATTAAAATAGACTGTTTTGCATGAGCAGCAGATAGATCCTCTATTGCACATGTGTCAAACTCAAGGCCCGCGGGCCACATGTGGCCGGCTACGTCGTTTTATGTGGCCCTCTCCCCCCTACCACCGTTTGACAGCCCCGTTGATTGACTTAAAATAGGTTTTGAGCACGAATTGACTACAAACTACATATCCCATAATGCCTTCCGATTCTTACCAACCAACATTACGGCTTCTCGCCACTAGAGTGCAGCAGAGTCACCTCAAGCTGATTATTAATTTTCCCAGCGAATAAAACTGAAACATCGACAAGCTAACAAGCTAAAGAGCGAAGTCCCGTGATGTTTCAATCGAGGACTTTTACCGTCTACTGCCCCCTGATTTGATGCCACAGCTTCGACTCCATGCAGCTCGTGTTTTGTCCACGTTTGGAAGCACCTATCTGTGCGAACAGATGTTTTCAATAATGACTTTAAACAAGGCCAAGCACAGATCGCGCATTACTGACGAAAACCTACACGCCGTTTTGCGGATTGCCACAGAATAGAACTAAAACCAGACATGGACGAACTGACCAGGGGAAAACGGTGCCTGACATCCGGCCAGAAAACATTGGTAAGCACGAACAAACTACATTTAAATAGAATGAATGTAAAACCAAAACTCAGTATACTGGAATATGCATATAGTTTATTGATTTTGCTTGTGTTTTGTTTATTTACAGAACACAACACAATGAGGATGTGTGTGAGTTGGTGACAGGGTGAAGAGGGATCAGCGTTGTGTTCAAGGACAGTTCGTTGCGTAATAAATAACGAAAAAGTTTTGTGAATGAAGTTGAGAGTTAATATCAAAACTTGTTTTTTATTATTTGTCTGCTTATCTTCAAAGCAGACAAAGAATAATTTTCCCAGCGAATAAAACTGAAACATCGACAAGCTAACGAGCTAAAGAGCGAAGTTTAGCTGAGCAGTTTAAAAATACTGAGCATATTTTTAAACTGTAATTTTACATCCATGCAAACTCAAATGTAATATTTAAAACTTGAATACATAAAATCAGTTATTTAACAATATGAGGTGTTGTTTAAAAATAAAAAAGATAGCAATTTCTTTTTATTGCAGAGACATTAGATTCTTAAATTTATGGTATTCTTTAAATGTTGTAATTTTGGTTCATTGTAAACTTTACCTGTAAAAAGTTTGTAGAAATCTTTAACATAAGGTCAATATATATTTTTAAACTGTAATATGTTGTGTGTGTGTGCGTTATTGAAAATTTATATTTGTGACAATCATTAGGTAAATGCTAATGAACTGCCTTCCTGCAGTTTATGAGCATTGAACTGTTACTAAACAGTTCAATGCAAGGTTCATTAGCGTTAGCATTTTAGCTTCAATAAGCTATTAGCTATTTATTTTACTTTTTAGCAATGTTTAGTATACTGAATGGAGTAAATCAATTACAGAAAATATCCTAGTGATTTCCCACATACTGATGAAAGCAATGACGCTAACATTAGCGTTTCTGCTGATTTTAGCTGATATACTTACTTTATAATACTGAATGGTGCACGTCCGCCTCACTTAACGTTCTTGCGATTCTCCGCGTGCCACTGATTACGTTGCGGCGTTCTTTAGCGTCGACGCCGATTTGTAGCGTGACGACGCCGGGCCCATGCCCGACGGGCGCGCCTTGGCAGGCCCCGGCTAAATTTCTTCCGAAATTTTCTAGTTTGGTAAGATGATCTCTACATTTCATTTTTATTATACAACTAATGCTTAAGTATTTTAATAAATACAAATCTTTACGCACTAGACATTGTTACCTAAAAATAACAGCACTTCATCAGGGACTGCACAGTCAGAAAATCCCAAAACAGCACAAAATTTCAGCACATCAAGCCGTTTGATTTCCCTAACAAGTAATATGGTAAGTTATTCTCTATAACTGTTGTTTTTGAAAGACAATTAATACTTCCCCAATCAAAAACAAGTACAATCTTTGAACTAGACTTCAAACATGACAAACAACAGCCCTTCATCTGGGACTACAGACCAAAATGTTTTGCCTGCAAGCCCGACTTTCAGGAATTCAAACAGTTCTGTTCCTCAAACAAGTAATTTGGTAAGATAATTTCCATACTTTTTATGTTTTGTAGACAAATATTTCACATGCGAAAAATTTAAACAATCTTTTATGAACTAGACTTCAACATCTACAAACGACAGCTCTTCATCACATACAACAGTCCAAGGCAGTTTGTTTACAACTCCAAATTTAGGCACCTCAGTTTCTCAAACAAGTCATGTGGTAAGGTATTTTCTTTTATATATGTTTTTGAAAGACCACTAATGTTTCACAAATTTGATAGTTATTTTAAGAGACATCATTTTTCACAAGTCAAAGTAAACTATCTTTTATGAACTAGACTAAAAAAAGTACAATAAGCAGCACCTCATAATCAACCACAGACCAAAACCGTTTGTCTACAAGGGTACTTTTCAGCAGCTCAAGCAGTTCGAAGAGGGTTTCTTTCATTTATATTTTTGAAAGTCCACTAATATTTTTTTTTAATGTGATCTTTTACAAACTTGTCATCAAAAAGTACAAACAACAGCTCTTTGTTAATGCATACAGACCAAAATGGTTCATTTACAACATTGAAATTCAGCAACTTAAGCTGTTTTGTTTCTCATTTAAGTTATTTGGTAAGATAATCTCAATACTTTTCATTTTGTCGTAGACAACTAATGCTTAAGTCATTTAATAATAAATACAACCTTTTATGCACTAGACATTGTCATCAAAAAACAACAGCACTTCATCAGAGACCGCACAGTCAGAAAGTCCAAAAGCAACCCATAATTTCAACACCTCAAGCAGTTTGGTTTCTCAAACAAGTAATCTGGTAAATTAATCCCAGTAATTGTTATTTTTGAAAGACTACTAATACTCCACAAATCAAAAATAAATACAATTTCGAGGAATTAGGCCTCCAAAAGTACAAGCAACACTTCTTCAGGGACTAATGACGAAAAGGTTGTAACTACACGCTCAACTTTCAGCAACTCAGGCAATTCTGTTTCTCAAACAAGTTTTGTGGTAAACTAATTTCAGTCATTTTAGTTTTTTAAAGAAACAAATATTTCTGACATTAAAAAATAAATGCAATCTCTTATTTAATAGAAATTGGCACTTACGAACAACAGCACTTCATCAGGAGCTGCACAGTCATTAAGTTCAACAACAACACTGAATATTAGTAACTTAAGCAGTTCTTTTTCTCAAACAAGTAATGTGGTAACTTGCCCTTGGTTACTTGAATTATTGAAATACACTTAATACTTAACACATCAAAAGTAAATGCAATACTTAATTAACTAGGCTTCAAGAAACAAACTTAACATCACTTGATCGGGTTCTACAGACCAAAATGGTTTGTTTACAAGCCTCACTTCCAGGAGCTCAAGCAGTTATGTTTCTCAAACAAGCTACAAAAGTATAAACATAAACTCAAATCAGTATGAAAGGTCTGCACAAAAAAGCAGGAACAAGGCTAACCTAATCAAAATAAGAAACTAACACAAAATTATAATGAAACTGGAATCAAAGCAAACTACAAAACAACTCAAGAACCTGGGATCCAAACAGTTTTCAACAATTCATACTGATATTTCACACATATAAAAAAACAACCTTTGTTTCATACTAGAACTCTACACCTGCAACATCAGGCACTACAACATCAAGCAAAACTTCTGCTTTGGTAAGTGGATATCTGTAATTTCTTTTCAAAGAAATAACTGACATATTACACATATAAAAACATTTGTTTCAAACTAGCCCTCTCAACCTGCAACATCGGGCACTATAACACCAAGCCCAACTTCTGCTTTGGTAAGATGACTTCTGTAATTTCTTTGTAAAGAAATAACTGACATATTACACATATAAATACATTTGTTTCAAACTAGCCCTCTCAACCTGCAACATCGGGCACTACAACATCTAGCCCAACTTCTGCTTTGGTAAGATGACTTCTGTAATTTCTTTGTAAAGAAATAACTGACATATTACACATATAAAAACATTTGTTTCAAACTAGCCCTTTCAACCTGCAACATCGGGGACTACAACATCAAGCCCAACTTCTGCTTTGGTAAGATGACTTCTGTAATTTCTTTGTAAAGAAATAACTGACATATTACACATATAAAAACATTTGTTTCAAACTAGCCCTCTCAACCTGCAACATCGGGCACTACAACATCAAGCCCAACTTCTGCTTTGGTAAGATGACTTCTGTAATTTCTTTGTAAAGAAATAACTGACATATTACACATATAAAAACATTTGTTTCAAACTAGCCCTTTCAACCTGCAACATCGGGCACTATAACACCAAGCCCAACTTCTGCTTTGGTAAGTTGATTTCTATAATTTCTTTGTAAAGAAATAACTGACATATTACACATATAAAAACATCTGTTTCAAACTAGCCCTCTCAACCTGCAACATCGGGGACTACAACATCAAGCAAAACTTCTGCTTTGGTAAGTGGATATCTGTAATTTCTTTTCAAAGAAATAACTGACATATTACACATATAAAAACATTTGTTTCAAACTAGCCCTCTCAACCTGCAACATCGGGGACTACAACATCAAGCCCAACTTCTGCTTTGGTAAGATGACTTCTGTAATTTCTTTGTAAATAAATTACTGACATATTACACACATAAAAACATTTGTTTCAAACTAGCCCTCTCAACCTGCAACATCGGGGACTACAACATCAAGCCCAACTTCTGCTTTGGTAAGATGACTTCTGTAATTTCTTTGTAAAGAAATAACTGACATATTACACATATAAAAACATTTGTTTCAAACTAGCCCTCTCAACCTGCAACATCGGGGACTACAACATCAAGCCCAACTTCTGCTTTGGTAAGATGACTTCTGTAATTTCTTTTAAAGAAATAACTGACATATTACACATATAAAAACATTTGTTTCAAACTAGCCCTTTCAACCTGCAACATCGGGCACTACAACATCAAGCCCAACTTCTGCTTTGGTAAGTTGATTTCTATAATTTCTTTGTAAAGAAATAACTGACATATTACACATATAAAAACATTTGTTTCAAACTAGCCCTCTCAACCTGCAACATCGGGCACTACAACATCAAGCCCAACTTCTGCTTTGGTAAGATGACTTCTGTAATTTCTTTGTAAATAAATAACTGACATATTACACATATAAAAACATTTGTTTCAAACTAGCCCTCTCAACCTGCAACATCGGGGACTACAACATCAAGCCCAACTTCTGCTTTGGTAAGATGACTTCTGTAATTTCTTTGTAAATAAATAACTGACATATTACACATATAAAAACATTTGTTTCAAACTAGCCCTCTCAACCTGCAACATCGGGCACTACAACATCAAGCCCAACTTCTGCTTTGGTAAGTTGATTTCTATAATTTCTTTGTGAAGAAATAACTGACATATTACACATATAAAAACATTTGTTTCAAACTAGCCCTCTCAACCTGCAACATCGGGCACTACAACATCAAGCCCAACTTCTGCTTTGGTAAGATGACTTCTGTAATTTCTTTGTAAATAAATAACTGACATATTACACATATAAAAACATTTGTTTCAAACTAGCCCTCTCAACCTGCAACATCGGGCACTATAACACCAAGCCCAACTTCTGCTTTGGTAAGATGACATCTGAAATTTCTTTGTAAAGAAATAACTGACATATTGCACATATAAAAAACCTTTGTTTC
This sequence comes from Xiphophorus hellerii, assembly GCF_003331165.1. NCBI lineage: Eukaryota > Metazoa > Chordata > Actinopteri > Cyprinodontiformes > Poeciliidae > Xiphophorus > Xiphophorus hellerii. The sequence continues at coordinate 10,968,526 of NC_045690.1, read as the reverse complement.
AAACTAGCCCTTTCAACCTGCAACATCGGGCACTACAACATCAAGCCCAACTACTGCTGCATCAAGCACTACCACTTCTTCAACATCTTTGTCCAGTATGTCGCTAGATAATAACCCGAACTTTAGTACTAAGGAACAGAATCAAACTGAGAACGCTGAGAATGCAGCGTAAGTATATCTGTCAATAAATTCAATGACCTAAGAATATCATAATCAGTAGTAGAAGCTGCATTACAAGGAGTGTTAAATTGTCAGGACATATAATTATGTTTTGATGAAAATCTCTTTTTATGTTACAGAAATACCATGAGTAAAATTAATATTATTGCGGAGTTAATGGGCAATAGGACCACAGCAAGCATCACAATTGGTAAAATTCAAGGAGTGTTTGCTAAACTGACACAAGAAAATCAGAATAACAAGAACTTTGTCTTCGCATCAAATGGAGATGTAAAGGTACACAGCCTTATTTATACAAGAAAAAAAAACATCATCAGACATGATACAGTACACATGTATTTGTAATAATCTGTTTGTAATAGATTTTATCAGAAAGCAACAATTTGGCGACAGACTACACTCTATCAGTTCATCTTCCAAAAGAAGCCAGTGAAATGGCCGTAAAGAAAAATGGCTCCTATATTGGAATTTTGCTTTTTCCAGAAATTCCTAAGGTAAAACAAAGGATCAGCTATTTAAATAAAATAGCTGAGATAACTGCTGGTTCTGACGGAACCAGCAGTTTTTTCATCAGTCCATTCATAACAGTGTTTTACACTTAACAGATCAACGCAACAAGTTATTTTTTTAATAATCAAATCCTGGGGATTGAGATGGGAGTGAACATATTTAACCTTTCAGAGACCATCAATATTCAGTTCAGTAACGTGAATACGGTAAGAGATGCTAAACACTTTCAGAATAACCTTTTGTTGGACACAATAAGAGTTCAGATGTTTCTTCGTCTGTCCCACTACAGACTGGACGGAGTGTTTCTTGCGTTTCATGGGATGGGAGAAGTAACCAGCCAGGTTGGTTTAAGAATCTTATTGAGTTTCTAAGCAGAGGCTCACAAATGCCATTTCTAGATTTTAGCTTATTTGACTCACCAAGAAGGTGTTTATCCATCCATCCATATATGCTTGTCTCAGGGATGAAAGGTTGAATTTAATGTCTCAGGAAATTAAATTCAACATTTTAATGGAACCTTTCCTTTTCTTCTTTTGTCAGATGTTTTAATGTAAAAGGGCATGTGATATTAAAGAAATATTAGTCTGGTTAGTTGGCTTCCTTCTATTTATCAGCCAACACTGTACTTATATATATATATATATATAGTATATATGTGTGTGTGTGTGGGGGGGGGGGGGGGGGGGGGGGGTGTATGTATGTATATTATATAACAATATAACATGATGTTTTTTGGTTGTTGTTGAGATGTTCAGATGTGTTTTATATGCATCATGTCTTCCCAGTTTAAGATAGTGCAAGATGAATTTTTACATGTGCATTTTCTTTGGTGCATTGGTCCCAAACCTTCATGCACTGTGGGATCTAGACACACTGCCTCTGCTTTGTGACTCCTCTCCCTCCTACAGAGAGGGTTGTTACTTTAAAGACAGATGAGAAAGACAGGAGTGAGCAAAAGTTTGATTTATTTTAAATTATATTGTCAATACAGTACTTAATGATAATATTGCCATTGATTTTCTTATATTGTGTAGTCTAATACATGCAACTAGAGACTTATATTGTTACACCTGCTTTTTATTAGTGAGTGGCCACTGCATTATTCTTATATGCACAACAACTCAGACATGTCAGGCAGTGCTGAATTTTCTCCCACACCTTTCTCACCTATCTGGTACATTTCAGTCATATCTAATTACTTTGATCCCTACTGGCCACCAGGTGGCGCACACAACTGGATTACAGATGGCTGCAAAACAATAGAAGTCAACAGCAGCCTCATATGCCAATGCTCTCACCTTACCTTCTTTGCTCTTATTATGGTGAGTCATTTTTATGCATTTTTTAAGAACACCACGTATATTTTTCATGTTTACTAAGCAAATATTGTTGTTTAAACCAGTCACCAGGGAATAAAAATATTAGTTATTCTGACTTGAAAACCCTGACCCAAATCACAAAAGCTGGCTGTGGCATATCCTTGTTCTTCCTGGGTGTGATTCTCTTCATGCATTTTCTCGTAAGGTAAAAAAAAAAAAGAAAAAAAGGTCTGCTTTTGATTTAAATTCTACTTATAGAAGGGTATTGTTAACACAAACCAATTTGCTTCACAGGAAAAATAAAGCCAGTGAGGCTGTAAAGATCCTCATGAATCTCTTTGTCGCCCTGTTCCTCTTGAACCTTTGCTTCTTGATAAATGAGTCAATCGCGAAATTGAAGGTCTTAGCAGCTTGTGTGGCGATGGCAGCGACTCTGCACTACAGCATGCTGGCCACATTCACATGGTTCTTCATGCAGGCCTTGCACCTGTACTTCAATCTACACCAGATCTCCACAGACATCAAATATTACATATACAAGATTTGCATCGCGGGATGGGGTGAGAGCTCCAAATAGTTCAAATTTACTGTGATTTTTCAAATGTCTTCCAATTCCAGTGTTAAATGTTCTTTAGAATTTAAAGTTATTGATATTTGAGAATATTTTCTTGCATTATTATGTAGCTACCATTATGCTACTTGTCTGCAGATTATAATCACTAAAAGAAAATGTGTTTTCTCTCTGTTTAGTCATTCCCGCTCTGATTGTGATTGGACTTCTTGCCTCTAGTAACTATGGTAACGTGGAAATTTCTGATAATAATGGGACTTCAGTAAACATGTAAGGATCTTATGAAGATACTTTAAGTTACATATTTATGCTTCAGATTATAAAATAATCAAATCTCTCTCATGACTTCCAGGTGTTGGATCCCTGACTCTACATTACACTTAGGAGTGAACATTGGTTACTATGGAATTGTGTTCATCTTCACTCTAACCGTATTCCTTGTAACTGTAGTGCAGATCACTAAATTTGCATCTAAAGCAGACAACAGGGACAAAATCTCTACCAAGAAAAGGTTTTTCTCTCTTCTGGGTCTTTTCTGCCTTTTGGGCATCAGCTGGGGATTTGCTTTTTTCAGCTACGGCCCTCTGCTCCTTCCCTCCTACTACATCTTTACCATCCTCAACTCCTTTCAAGGTAAGCCTAGAACTGAAAGTGAACCTCTTCAATTTCAGACTAAATGTCTGAAAAGAAAAAATAACCAATACATTATGTGCTTGTAGGATTCTTCTTGTTCGTTTACTACTACTTCTCCAGCAGAATTCGTCCAGAGGACAGAAAACTGTCCAAGAACAGCAGCCGCGCCACAGAGAATGTATACATCCCATTTCCTTAAGCATAAGCTCCTAATTTTTCAAAGTTTTGTTTCTCTCACCAACGTGGACATGGAAATGTATTATGGCAAAACTGAAATCTAATACCAAAAGTACTTCAGTTCAGGTTTTTTTTAGTTAAAAACCAGTTGAATATATTATTTTTATTTTCTGCTGATACCAATATTTTTCAATCCATAGAACTTTTCTGTAAACATAACGGATATTTTAATTCTCTGTGAACATAAATATACCACAAGGACATTATCACTTAATATGCTATATTTTGTACACTGGTCTTCAGTTATGCTAATACCAGCACCATGGTTATTTGACTTCAAAATCGATTTTTATTTTTCAAAGCCACATGTTGGAAGTGAGCACATACAAACCCACACAAATTCAGCTGCAGCGCTCCTTTCAATCTATCAATGACCACAGAGGTTGTGATCGTTTAAATTGTGTAGCTTTGAATATTCCCCTTTTGTCTCTACAGACTGTTGAAAGTAGAAGTTTATTTATTTTCTGCTAAGGCTAAAATATCAGACTTAGACAAGTTTAAAATGAGATGATTGAATTAGAAGTCTGAAAAAAATGACAACGCTTTCCACTCTCCCTCCTCATCACTCTGATGCCGGGGATACATTTTTAACCTTTTACCTGCGGCGGAAACAAAGTGGGGCAAATAACTGCTCTGGAAAACTATCCTGGTTCCAGGAAAATGTCCTAGTGCACCTTCAAACACCTTTTTGGTTATATAAGATTTGTGAGATTGTTTGGACACTAGAGGGTAGCATTTTACTGTTGAGACAACTTTCTCTGCTTTGCATGCAACATAAAAAGTCTTTGGTCCTCAGCTGCTGCTGATCTGGTTTATCTGCCCTCAGATGAAGAGATGGAGAACTCTTCTGCAAGTCATTAGTCTGGATGACTCCATGTTTCAATGAAAGTCTTGCCTTACTTTCTATATGAACCCCAAAGCTTCAGTGGAATACAAAGTGAGAATGATTAGTAAGATAAATATGACCATTTTACAACTGGTGAGCATGTCAAATGAGAGGAAGATGGTAAAGCACAAGGTTGGGGGGTGAGGGAAGCTGGAGGGGTGTGCATAGAGTCGGGAGGCCAACCTCAAATCGGTTAGTCTGTTGCGTGCCTGCAGATAATTACCTTGAGCCGACAGAGCAGCTTCCACTGGCTGACAAGAAATGACCTCATCGTTACCTGCAGGAACAACATCCCTTAGAGGACGTTATTCACTTGAAACCATTTGCCAAAATTTAACTCTGTTAGGTGAATCCATCTTTAAGCAATATTTGAATACTGAAACTGGATCCTTTTAAACCAGAACATTTACATAAAATGGCAACAAAAACAAGAAAGAAAAATAGAACTAGAGGCATCGGGTTATTTATCTCATCTTTGTTAAAATGTTTTTTTATTTGCTGTCAATGTAACAATAGCTAAATTTATACTATATATATATATATTCTTCAGCAAAACCTTTGCATATTGCAGCAGGTAATGCATAATTTGCACTTTTCTTCAAGAGATTCAAAACAGTTTGTATTGCCACAAAGATACGCACATCCAAAAATTCACTATAGTGGGTTATGGGCCAAAGATGTCAAAAGTGGAAATAAGAGAGATAGAACTTCACATCAAGTAAAGCTCCAATGTTAATATATTATATTTCACTTTGGTGACAACTTACATGTATTTATATTATTTTTCTGCTGCTGTAATTGTTGGATCATGTATTGTCATTATTAAGTTAGATTGATTTTTACTTTTTTAAGACTCAATCAGAAAGGTGTAACTCAGATATTCAAGGATGGTGTTTATAATGCTTTATTGTCCGACCATCTTCTTTGTTTTTACATTAATTATGTATGCATGCAGTTGTGATATATATTTTGACTTAATGTCCTTTTTGTTTTTATTTGTAAAGATGTACTTTTTGTAAAAATTGATTAGATTTTCTCTCTTTTTCACAGGACAAAGTCTCAGATTTTATATATTTTACATTTATGTCAAATCTTTTATAAACACACACTATGCAGAATAAATGTCATGTAATAAAATGTGATTTCCTTAAGTAGGAAATTGCACTTTTAAGTTGTATTCAATGTGTAGGAGAGACATTCATGAAAGATTTATTTATCTATGACTGGTTAATCTTGTAAATGACCATGGCGTGTCAGAGAAAAACTAGGGTAATTACTGCCATGCACATGTGATTTGTGCTGCTCTAAATGAGGCTTTAGAGAGAGCACAGCAGGCGTCTGTGGTGTACCTGCGTGTGTCCATACGTCGAGACCTCGGCTGTAAACCGAGGCTGCCGTGCAAGCTTAGATTACAAATCAAAGCCCTGTGGTAAAACATATATGTCAACAAATGCATCAATATCAGAAGAAGCAGAAGGTTGACGTGGCAAAAAAGAAATGAACTGCTTTTCACTCAGCCTAGAAATCAGTAAAAGTTCTCACACACATTTGGAATGTGGTTTTATTGGGGGGTTTTCAGATCAATTCATCTCTAAGAAAAATCTGAAAGGGCGCCCGCATCTGGGAACGTCAGTTTAGATGATTTCATAATAAGGCTAGTGAGGAATGTACAATATTCACGCAAGGCCATAAAAGTTTTACAAGAGTGAAAATGTGGCTGCGAGAATGAAGTTTTAGCATGTGTAGATGAGTTTCCCTTAGTGGAGCGAAACTGAGCAAACACTTATAATTACTCTAAGTCCCAAACCACAGACGTAGTTTTGAGAAAACTTGTACGCATCTCCAGATTTTATGACACGCCAAGAAAGACACACACGGTAAAAGAACAGTGTCTCGTAAAACTATTGACACCTCACATATTTCATAAGAATTGTGTGTGATAGAGCAATATAAAACTGCACAATTATGAAATGGAAGGGAAATTATTCCACACTTTAGTTGTTCCAAATAAAAATTTAAGATGTGATCTGCATTTGTGTTTTCCCCTTTTAACAAAATATCCCTTAATAAAATGAATTGTAGCCCTTTAAAATCACCTCCCCCTCTCCTTTATTATGACACTGCAATGCACAGTTTTATGCTTTCAATTATATAAGGCACTTTGAATTGTCTTATTGTTAAAATTTATTATACAAATAAACATCTATTGCCTAAATAGAGTCCACTTGTATGTAATCTAATCTCAGTATGAATGTAGCTGTTCTAAAAAATCCTCAGAGATTTGGTGACTCTGGAGGAACTGCAGCTCAGGTGGGAGAATCTGTTGAGATGATCGCTTGTCTTTACAAATTCAGACTTCAAAAAAAAATGTCAAGATGTTAAAATAACTAAATAACAGCCGGTTCTGTGTTCAGAGTGGAAGGTGCTCAATTTGCAGGTCAGATGGTAAAAAACTTTTAGGCCTTGTTGAAGAGCACTGTGGAGGAAAACTAGTAAAACCAGTATAACCTTAAATATACTGTCTGACTGTGACATGATGGTGGCAGAATCATGCTATGGTGAAATTTTTTCTTAGCAGAGAAAAAGAAGCTGGTCAGAGATGATGGGATGACAGATGGCGATAAATACAAAGCGATGCCAGTAGAAACCCAGTTATTGGCTAAAAACATTTGAGATTGAGATGGAGAATCACCTTCCAGTTGGACAACAACACAAACATATAGGTAGAATCACAATAGAATGGCTTTGGTCAAAATGTATTTACATGTGACATGGCTCAGTCAAAGTCCAGACCAAACTTTAATGGCCAAACTTAAAATTCTTTGTTCACAGATGCTCTCCTACCAGCTTGACTAAACTTCAACTATTGCAAAAATGAATTGGTAGAAATTTGAGTCTATAGATGTGCAAAACAGAAAGTACTGATTTAGGGGTTCGGTATTTTATTCTGAAAATTAATACCACACATCCTTTACTCTCTACTTAACAATGTGCTGTTTTGAGTTTGGACTATCACATATTTCTCCAAAGGACATTCAATTTGATGGTTGTAATGTGACTAAACACGAAAAAGTTAAATTTGAATGAAAACTTTTGCGAGGCACTGTAAAGGCAAAAGGGAAGCAAAGGTGCTGGAGGTGACAAGATCATGAGGCAATTACTGTACACTGTACATGTCTTCAGTAGAGAGAGCAGTTAACTTCCACACAATGTCAATAAATCTACAATGAATCTGTTCCAGTTTCCCTGTAACGAGAGACAATTAGTTTTAAAAGAAACATGAAATAAGATCATTTCAAGTCACAGCTCTGAGTTTGGACAGAAAAAAAGACATTGTGTGAGGGTGTGTGGACGTGGGTGTGGGTGTGGGTGTGTGTGTGTGTGTGTGTGTGTATGTGTTTTATTAAACAAAGTCTGAGGCTGAATCCTGGAGCATAAAACAAACTTGTAAATCTCAAATGACCTATAAAGCTTGTTACTCTGTTCCTGGAAGCTTGCGTGTCAAGAGAAAATATGATTAGTTCAATACAGCGAGCATATCTTGACAGCTATTTTCAATTATACTCAAAAACTGACATTTATAAAACAAACAAAAACAAAAATCTCTTGTCAGCAAATATATAGGAATTCAAAACAACTTAAAACTGGACTTTTTTCTTCCTATGTTTCCCTATTTCGATATTATCGGCGGATCAAGGCATTACTTTAACTGAGACCTCCTCCTTCTCGCTCCGTTTCAAAATGATTTATGTCTTTGTAACCCTGTTCGAGAAATTAATGTGGACTTTGTAGCGTCTGGTTTCCCCCGCAAGCTGCAGTAAAATCAGATGGAGAGCCAGGAGAGGGGCAGCGTTTGCGTGACTGCAGAGTGGGGGAGCAGGCGGCTGCGAGCCTCAGCCAAGGGGCACCTGTGAGCTTCCCCCTCCACCTACACGCATGTTATGATGTGGCCCCAACATTTAAAGCTCTCAGGCTGATAGGTTTGAGGGCCCATGTTTAAGTGTGCAGATTTATGAGGGGTGACTTCAGCATATTGGAGAACCTGTGCTACTTTTGCAGGAAGGACTAAATGAGGCTCGTGAATTTCAGAGCTGAGAAAGAAATGTTAAAGTGCCTTCGGGTTACGGTCATAATCTGGAGAAACTCTCAAACGGCGCACTGATTTTTTTGTTGTTGATGCCTGAAAAGCACTTGACTGTGATGAACTGTCTCGCGTGAGACCTAGAATCTGGTTTTGACCTCTTTTGTTGCAGTTCATCAACATCTTTCATCAATTTGGGAGACGTGGAGGACGCCGAAAGCGGAGGGGTCAGGAAAGGGGAGTAGGAGACGAAGTGAGGGGGTGACTGGGTGAAAATATTCAGGCAGATAAGTTGACCTCTGGGTTTTAACCTTTCTCTTCCTACAGTTTCCTGTCTGTTCTTTGCACGTCATGTGCAACAGCAGGAAGGATCATACCCTCTTCACTGTCACGAAATGGGCCTCTCTTCATCCCTCCCACCCTGCAGCCTCAGCTGCTCTTCATCAGCCCCATCAATCACTCACCACCTTGTTAAGCATAAGCCCTGATACACAACAAGGAGGGGATCCAGAGGATCTCACACACAGTCAGAGCTGCCTATCAAATGTAGCAATTAAATGTTAAATAGTCGCTCTATGATGACATTCAGACTTACAAATTCCGATTTTTTATTTCAGGATTCAGTTTTGTGAGATAATTTATTTTTTAGCTAGCACAAGAAATGTGACCAAAAAAGGAAACCTAAAGGTTTTTCTATGCGGAACAGCTTTTATCACTTCTTGCAGCTGCTTCTGCAACTACCATTTTTCCTTTGAATAAAAACTTTTGTGTCTTGCTTTTTTCTACTGTTTAGGAAATTTATCCTAATCCTGATCTGTTTGTTCCAATTTATGTATGTTCTTATGCAGACTTTGATGAGTAAATCAGGACATCCTGGAACATAGACATTGTCTGGTTGGATCACCTCATAAAACTAAAATCTCCTTAAGTTTTCCCTAAAAAGGAATGCCAGTAATAGGCCAACAAGTTTTAAAATAGCGCATGTTACCATTAAGAATGTTCCAAAACCAGCAACCTTCAATAATGGTCTTCTATGTAACATTAAACTGCCTCAAAAAATGCTAATTTAATTTTATACATAAAATATTCAACATTTACTTTAAAAATTTGTTTGATTCTTGCTGAATTTTAACTAACTTTATTCACAGTTCCATTCTTTTTTGTTATTTTAATCATTTTTAACATTTTTTTTCTATCCCTTACAATTTTTTGTAAGGGCTTGTCCTTTCTTTCTTCCAGGACTAAAGTAAAGCTATTTGGACCCCCTATTTTTGCAGATAAATTAACAATTTGTCTCTGGGAATGACATATTTTTGGCTTATGAGTAATTAAGTTTTAGTTACTTTGTTTAAAAAAAACCCCATCTAGATCAGCATTTGCCCTTTTTTTACCACTTTTCCCAGTTGACTTCCATTTAAAATATGTAAATAATTAATAATTTATTCCAAATCTAAACCTTATGAAATGTTTAATGTTGAAGTCCTGTGGGAAGGTAAATCTTCACTCTAATCTTGAGTGTTTTTCAGGCTTTAAGAGTTTTGTTTCACAGGATTTTTCTTTATTTATCTCCATCTTTCTACTGTTCTGGCTGAAGAAAAACGTCCCTGAAACATGATGCTGCAGTCGCCATGTTTCACAGAGGGGATGGTATATCCAAGGAGCTACACATAGTGTTATTTTTTTCTCCTCTGATACATATTTGCATCTACAATAAAAAGTTCAGTATTGGTAATGAAATGACATTAAATGACAATTTATTGCAGTGGATTATTACGGTGGTTTTATCTTGTAGATGGACACCATCCTTTCAAATTTTTGTTTGAAAAAAAAGTTTATTATTTCTCTACACATTTCTGTTAGTCTATCGCATGAAATCTCAAGAACTACAACAAGTTTGTGGTAATATGACAAAATGCTTGTTTTTGCGAAAGCATTCTCCGAAACCTCACTCATGACACCACAGTCAAAATAACTTTTTCCTAATAGGTTATAATTGTCAGGAAGCACTGATAATGTTGGTAATGTATCATGATAAACTCTTTCATGAAGATAAATTTACAATAAGAAATGTTCAGGCTTCCAGCCCTTCAATTTTTTTTCTCCCCACAACCATCCAGCGGTAAAAGCTGCTGTCAGCACCATAAGTGATCTCACTAGTTGTCTCTTTATTTAAACATTTGTTGGACATTGCAGTGTTGAAATCTTTAGTAACATGCAGCCACACTTATGATTGCTTGGCTTTAAGCAGTTTTGCTGTGTTCCAGCAGCAGACAGCTGTCTGTTGGCGCCAAGAGGGGGATGTTGACAAGTCGGATACTTTTGCAGCTTTCTAACATCTTCTTTGGTGCATTAGATGAAAAGCTTTTCAGTCTTCAGGTTAAACCCAGAAGTGGCACCAACTTGAGGCTCTGAAACATGCGCTCCCTTTTAGGGAAGTGGTACTACTGGTTAGCGCCAAATCTTGTTGTGTTCTCATAGCTATCCTTCTTTGTACAGGCATATAAAGAAAATAATAATAACAGAAGGCAGCTCAAAGCATATTGTTTATTGTTATACACTATGAAAATGAAACCACAACTGAAACTTTTAAACAGCTGTGTATAATGTAATTTGTGATTTCTAAAGCATTTTAAGAAGAGCCTTTATAAATAACGAGTTGTCAAAAATTGCCTCCTTATATCTATTGAAATTTATGCATTCCAGTATTTTTTTTTTCATTAAATCATCTTTTGTTTTAAGCAGCAGCTGACAGAAATATTTCTTTTTGATGGAAGATTTAAACAGACCTCATAACTTGCAATTGGATCCCACACCACGGGAGATGAAAGCTAAGAATGTAAAGCTGTCTGGATTCACTCACACTGCACTTTGTTTGCTTGCATCGACTGAGCTGTTCGAGCCTTTCAACTTCACACTCATTTTCCTCACAGAAATGATGCAGACTTTCCCACAATGATAAAGAGTTTCTTGCTTGTTGACATGATGAAGCAAAATACGATAAAATCATGGCCCTTGTTTTATTATGTAAGTAGTGTGCACAAAAGCAATATTTATGAAGCATTTAGGCTTATTAGGACAACAGCCATTTTATCGACTGGTAATGGAGCTGGGCACTGATAAAATATTTTATAATTCGCAATCATTTAAAATAATTTGGGTAGTTTAAAATCGAATCTACTTTTATGTAACTATCAAAAACATTTTCCTCTCATTTCTTATTTCATAAAATAATAATAATCAAAGAAGGACTTGGTTTGAGATTAGGGCTTGAAATGTGATCAAAATGGTAAAAAATTTTCCTATGTTTTTAAAAGATGTTATTTAAGCTATTTTCCCTTACAACCATGATTTGCTGTCCATGGATCAAAATACTTCTCAAACAGCAGTATTTTTAGGGATAAAAGCATGTGTAGCAGGACAGCACAGCAGTTTATCCGTCACTTTCTTTGCTTCACCACAGAAAAATGCTTCAAATAATCCCAATGTTTCAGAACTGCATATCCAGCCGGCTGACTTTATATAACTTTGTTTCTGATGTGTTGTTGGAAACAACGTTTGCTATTATATGCACCTTTGCTAAAAGGATGTGACATCAGTGCATTTTTGATCCACTGGCAAGAAAGGCTCAGTATTAAGACGTTCCACTTGCTTGCAAGTTTACTTTAGCATTATTGCTGCTAAACTGTTTAAACCAAGTAAATGCTAAATTCTTCATTTAACAAAGAAGTGTTCTCATCTATAAGTCATAGGACAGTTCTTAACTTTTGCTATGTTGAGATATTATTTCATAATTTACCCTATTCAAACATATTACTCTTACCATTTTCCTGAGTAAAAAAGTATCTTTAATTTTTCACATGAGCAGAAAATAATCCATTCATGATTTAAGAACTACTTGCATGTCTTTTGTCTGGTGGCAATATGTCCATAATGTATTTAAGTCAAAACCTAAGCCCTCAGAGGTTTCATTTCATGTCAGCTATTCTTTTGCGCAAACATATTAAATTTCTTCTGTCTTTTTTCAACTTGGACCCTGTAATGATCCAACAGTGATTCTCATTACACAACCAAGGGCGAGAGTATATTATGTAAATAAATGAACTAAGATCACACAAGGAGATAAATACGGAAAGCATCCAGTCTCGTGCCAGTCCCAATCAGCTCTTGTTTGCGTTTGTGTGTTTGCATTTAAGTTAGTGGCAGTTTAATGTGAGGGACCACCGGAATAGTTTGTTTCCCGGAACTGTTGTTTCTTTTATTTTATTTTTTTTCATCCTCTACAAGACTAATTTTTTTAATGTCTCTTATTTGTCATTTAAGGCAATCTCAGTGCATAAGGATGTGGCGTTTCGAAGTAATTGTACAGTCACAGTATGCGGTCCAGGTCTTTTACAAAATGCCTTGTACAAACCACAGGATTAAAGCTTGATGAGTGTTCATTTAAAGCAAATAAATCTTCAGAACATGCTTCTTTGAAATTTGCGTTTTCATTGCATTCAATCTCAGATGCATTTTATCCCATGAAGCAATGTGGGATAAAATGCCATGAATGCCATGATATGAAGCAATTTAATCAATTACTTTTATATTATATGAAAAATTCACTTCTCTATGCTCAGAATCCAGGTTGGGGGTGTTCCTTTTTTCGGAAACTCCCTGTTGAACCTAGTGTTTCTGTTTACAAGATCTAAAGCATGACTTCCAGCTTCCAGAGCCAAACTGCTTCAAGTGATTCCATGTCAGGAGAGGTACTGACTGAAGTCATGTCAAAGGTTAATCTGGAACATACTTTTGATTATATGGAGTTGTGTTATTCTGCTTTCCTAACACTCTGATTTATGGGCCTCATCTTGCTGCTGGTCGCTGTAGCTGCTGCAGCTGAATCAGATGCTTCTCAATGTGCAACTGGGACTTTAACTGGTGCACGTGTTAAAAATGACCCAGGAAAATAATAATGAGGAAAGAAAACTTGCATGTGAATGCACTAAGCTGTCTCACTTGGGAATTAGCTACTCGGATGGTAATAATTACACTCTTTTTTTTCAAGGTGTAGGACCCTGAGTTAAAACTAAAACTTCAAATTTAAAGATTTATTCTAATTATCTGCACCACTGCAAAAACACAAAGTCTGAACAAATATTTGTTCTCTAGTTTCCAGTACAAATAAGACAAAACTATCTGACACATAACTTTTCATCAAGAAATGTGAGCTTCTTTTAGGCCAGTTATTTAAGAATGTTTTTTATTGGTATGCAATAGTCTAATCTTAAATGTCTTCTTGTTATTAGCTGTAAGTAGAAAATAACAAGAAACAGAATGAAACCATTAAAACAACGGTTTGTGTTTCACATAGTGAATTCAGTCCCTGAAAAATAAATTACCTTTTCAATAATGTTCATATATTGTTGATGATAACTGTATGATGAACAACATTTTGAATGTGCTGGACAGCCCAGTAAATTCTAAGGACTGCACCCTGCTTTGTGAAAGCATTTTTTATTTATTTTATTTATTTTTTTTTTCAGAACGGTTGACACTTTTTCTCCCATTACCTTTTGTAAACCAGATCAAAACGCAATTGGGGAAATTTGCCATGATGTGCGGTGATGTCAGTATTTGTGTGAGAATTTGTTGAATAACATCAGTCTGAACAAGTGACCTCTCCAAACACTGGCACAATCCTCTTGCACCTCTTTCTCCAGTGCGGTTTGAGATACAATAAACTCTGAATGACCCATCTTTAGATCCCGATCCGCAGCAATTACAGTTGGGCATGCTCGACTTCACTTTATGTCAGCCACGTATTCAAAGTGTCCCCATTCTTTCACTTCTAGACACCAGCTAACTCTGCTATGCACTTTTGCCATTACTGCATCTGAAGATCGCCCCGTTAGCAGTGCAGTAAAATTTGCCTTTCACACAGGCAGCTGGCCAAAGCAAATAAACCAGCCACATGCCAGTAAACGAGGGCATGAATGGGGTCAGAGGGGGCCTTGTCGAGAGGTGCCAGAAGTGACAGAGGGAGGGATATGGTCACGCAAAGAAAACAAGCTCAGCAAGAGCGAGGGCAGCTTTCTCACGCAGGGGCCCAGACATGTGTCTTGTCATGCAACAGCCACCCCGTCAACCCAAATTAGGGCTGATGGAGATAATAAACCGAGGGGGGGAAAGGAAAGGAGGGTTTCCCTGCGTGTCTTTCGAGAAAATAAAAATAAGAGGAAGGATGTGGTGGTCACCTTTTAGAGGGCTCATTACCCTCATTACAACACTGATGACCTCAGTATGCCACAGATTATCATGCTCTTTGTAAGGTGAAACCAAATCTTCAGCTCATGCTGCCTAAAAACCTAAGAGCTTCTGATGATTTTTGGTGTAAAGTATTATAGAGGCAAATAAATCCACAAATAAATAAAATACAAAAGTCTTATGTAAGCATAAATACAACAATAAAAATGTAATTAATTTAAATGAATTTCCAGTTGATAGATATAAAAGCTCATGTCCACCCTACTCTTGACATTTTTGCTGTTGGATTAATCTGTTTCAGCCAGCTAAATCAGGTGATGCAAAAATTAACTAAATTTCTTAATGACACGGAAATGTGCCCACAAAAACTGTGGAGGTTCCTGACATCTGCAACATGGCTCAACAACCAGGGTGCCATTTTGCGGCGCCCCAAATTACTTTTCTATTGATTTTCTAGTTCTCTATTTTTAGTTTACTATGAATTGGACACCATCATATGCTTAGCATAGCTTAGGTAAGTGGTTCCCAAAGATTTTCTGGGCTCCCCTGTGGATTACAATAAAATCCCCCCCAAAAAATAAAAAATAAAAATCAACTGGGCACACACATTGTTCAACCAGACATAAACCTATACACATTTTATTTTTTTTTCAAACTCCACTGAAGTTTATTTCACACTTCAGGTTGCAACAAAACACACTACAAACCATCTTTACAGTGAAACACTTTTCTGTAACTTTATTTTTCATTCATCCATACCACTTCCTGCGCCCCCCCCTTGCAATGGCACTGCGCCCCCCCTACAGGCCGCGCTCCACACTTTGGGAACCACTGGCTTAGGCTTTGGCAGAAAACAATTAAGCTACATAGGCTATTAAATGAAGTTAGTTTCCAGTTAGCTGCTCCTGATTTGGTGCTAAACTAAAGGGCTACTTTACTGTTTTTAAGAACCTTGGACAGTCTTTTTTAATTTTCTCTAGTTTAAAATCTAAATGCTTAAAGATCTATTGCATATATGTAATCTGCATGGATCATATATTCTTTAAAGCACATGTTAGTAATAATTATATTAGATTTACCATGTTAAATAAAAATATCTTAAAGTTTTATTCACCTAACCTGTAGTGTAAAGTTAATGTTTTTTTGTGTGTGTAAACTTGCTCTGTTCACTGTGGAACCTTTTGCTTACATCCCCCAATTTTTATTCTCTTATGCAACTTACAGACATTTACAGATGGGCTACAACCTCCAGTATTCATTTCATAATCTTTACCTAATTAATCAAGTGAGCTAATAAAGAATATGACATTTACCCCATTGAAAGCTATGTTAGATCAAGAGATTCACAGTATTTTTGTGATCTGGGATTAAAAGACGAAAATAAATGATAGATACTCGATAAGGACATAATGTCAGTTTAGACATTCCTTCTTGCTGCTTGGCTTACAACTTTGTGTTTAACTTGTTCCCAAAATAACTATAGAACGCCAAGGAACGTACCTTATATAGACAAAACCCTCTGAGAGCAGCATTCAAGCAGTGCCAAGATTAAAATTACAGCACATTCATTTTCCTAACGTGACATGCCTTGTTGGCCCACCGTACACTGAAGGAGAAGCATGATGATAAGCCACTCAGTCAGACGGACAGAGCTCGTTATTTCTGTGATTGACAGCCTTAAAGCATCCTTATGTCTGCTTACTTTGCAACTAAAGAACCAGTATACACGAGAATGTTGGACTTGTCAAACAGATGGATTGTTTTTGGTTATTTCCACATTTGTTCAGCCTGACAGAGAGGATGAGGCTAAACCCAGAACAGCTGGGCCCTGCACATATGCCAAAGTGAAATAAAGTCTGGAAACTAAAAGATAATTTGTAAGAAATGATGTTACATGATTAGCTTTTAATGAGTGAACAGTTCTCTTCTCTGGCTCAGACTTGCACTTATTCTGTCCAATATTAATATTCAGATGTCAGTCCTTATTTCTCCTCATGAGTTAAACAAAGTGGCAAAAAATATCTGAGTGGAGACTTCAAGGTTGTAACAATGATGTCAACTTTACCTCTAGACTGATTTCCAAATGCCTGCAAGAGAGGCACCAAAACAGGGCAGAGTAGTGAAAGCAATGTGGATTCATTTGTTTGAAAAGAGCAAGATTGGGTTTAGAAGTATATGTAGTCAACATGCGGGAATCACACAGAACTGTTTCATGAAACTAATAGGTGAACATCTGCAAGAGTGAGGACACTATTGTGATCTGTCTCCTTCAGGGTACAATGCGGATCTTTGTATTATTCATTAGCAGAATAATACAATCAGTCAAAACCACAAAGTCCATCTCCAGCCAGCTCCAAGGTGAGCCAGGCTAAGACAAAAATAATTAGACTACAAATAAATAACATCTTGTGAGAAGATAAAATTACTGTACATTCATTTTCCTAAGGCAGGGGTGTCAAACTCCAGTCCTCAAGGGCCGGTGTCCTGCAACTTTTAGATGTGCCTCTGCTGCACCACACCTGAATGGAATAATTAGGTCATTAGCATTCAACTTGTGTAGATCAGTTCTCTAGTTCTCTAGAACTGATCTACACAAGGAGGAGGTAATTAAGCCATTTCATTCCAGTGTTTTGTACCTGTGGCACATCTAAAAACTGCATGACACCGGCCCTTGACTGGAGGACTGGAGTTTGACACCTGTGTCCTAAGGTGATATTCCAACACAAACTGGAAGAAAGATTCTACACTGGTTGTAAATTTCAACCACATAAAATTCAGACAAAAGCTCAAGCTGATCAGGGAGACTGAATGCAGACTCTAAAAGGTTTACTGCAGGATTGGCCCTTTTTTTTAGCTGAATCTACCTTCCTCCTCTTCCACTCCTTCTTAAAAACCATACCCACAGCATGATACTGTCACCACCATGTTTCACCAAGGACTCAGTGTACTCAGGCAACACATGACGTTTTGTGTGTACTGGCCTCATATGATCAGATCTGCTTCTCTAACATAGTAACATGTTTGCTATGTTACTTTTTAATGAATTTTGGCAAGACATAGGGGATTTATTTTATTTTATTTAAAGAATAGTTTTGTTTCTTCAACAGGTCGTTGAAAAGATCACAAAAGAGAAAAATTTCAATGTTACAATTTCAACTGACTTTTGATTACTGGCTCATTATTCAATGTTTTCTGAAAAACTGGTGTTATTCTTTTTTGAATTTTCTTCACATACAATTTATAAAATAATTAGTGAAAACAAATGAAAAGAATGAGGGTTTCCTTTGATCTGAATACAGAAGCATTTTAAAGCTTTGAGGCATTTGTTAATGTTAATGAAAAACACATTCCAAAAGCACAAAGACGAGGCCTTGATGTCAACAGAACGTTTCTGTGAAAGAAGTCCCGACAGAAAAGGAATGCCAGCAGTCACGATTTTAAGGAAGTCAAGTGAATTCACAGCTCATGCTGAAGTTTCTGCTTGACAGTAATTACTTCAGCCATTTACAACCCCAGATACACAGAGCTGTGGTGTACAAATTGTGTGAGTGGTCTCAGGGCCACCCACAATCACATAATTAACTCAAAGCTTTGCATGCTCAGACTTTCAATTCATTTGTAAATATCTTCATCATTCTTGTATATCCTGTTCTACTTTCACTTCACCGTATATGGTAGCAAACAAGATGGGCATACATTAATATTTTTCTCTTTTCTGAAAAGTTTCCAAGTCTTACAGGTCCCAGCTTGATCTCATCTGCACAAATGATGGAACAATATGTCACTTAGCCTCATCTTCAGGATTCTCAAAATACAATAGGCAGCCCAAGTAAAGTCTCAAACACAGAAAAGTGCTGCAAATTCACACAATGAGAAATATCCATACTACATGTATTCTGTGAGCTGGTCGCTGTCTTGGATGATAATAATAATATAGTTTAAATGTAACTGTTGAGGCTGTGGGTGTTGTTACATAAGATTTGAAAAAGAAAAAAGCTAAATTAATCAGAGTGGGGCACATAATCCTAGACAAATTAGTGCATGTCTTTGCTAAATCCTACTCATTTAAATAATTGGAACAATATGTAAAAAGTAACCACTACATCTCAAATAGACTCAGAATGAAAACTTACTTTGTCAATTCTAAACACATTTTTTTAATAGATACCATGCAAAATATGCAATTTATTAGACAACTCCTGTTCTACTCATCGAGTTGTTCACATTCAGCTTCACGCCAAACTGTTCTGTTCATTACTTTTACCATATTTGAATTACTCTGCTAAGGCTTCGATTCAACACTGATAAATGCTCTTTATCTTCATCATGTGCCGATAACAGAGAACATATAAATTCATGATTTTAAAACATAAAAATCTTGAACTAACCAATAAGTTGATCTTTGCACATCATAAATAATGTAGCAAAGCTATAGAAACAGCTGTGTGTATCTGCTGTTTGTCAAATAAAAATAAACTATTGGGTTTACATTTTGCCGTATTTTCTGCAATACTAGAGAAAGTTCAGAAAACAATCATTAGCTGTTGTCAGGAAACCTTTCCATCTGATAGGATTTATTATTTGAAACAAAGTCCCACCAATTTCCATCAAATGAATCAAGTCAAAATCTATTTTCAAGTCGGATAGTAGCTACTGATAGTTGTTTTGAAACAATTCCATTGTAACCAGTGAGGATTGTTAACTATGTGTATATGTGTATTGTCCAATTAATGTTGGGGTAAATTTGATTTATACAATCTAATTTGCTGAATTTATTTTTGTTTTACTAATATACGTATATATATATATATATACTGTCTAGAAAAACTACTCTGGGTTTTGGTCTTCAGTTACATGAAATGAACAACAGAAAAATGTCCAAATGAGGAACGTTAACCATCTTGTAGTAAAGTTGGGTTTACTTGAGGCAGGCAGATAAATATGCTAAAGCAGTTCTTATAAGGAGGTGGGAAATGTGCAACGAACCATGTCTTTAACCATGTCTTTAGCCTGTCATTGCTAAGCTCACAAATCCTGGCTCATATGGAAGTTATTTGGACTTGTGCGTTCCCCCTCGTCTCATTTTAATCACTCCCTGCAGCCTCACACCTCCTCCTCCCACCCCCTGTCCCTGCTCAACAGGGAAGCCAGAGTTCAGTGACCAACCTCCGTGCACGCTATGCCGGCATGGCACGCAAGCTCATCACCACACTGCTCCCCCTCTTGCACACGGAGTCTAATGGATTATAAATAAAATCCTTTTGCTGTACAATTTACAGTGCTCTTGTTCTGGAGCCAGTATACAATAACGATCTGTTGGTTAACCTTAAAGAATGGAGAAATAGTCCAATTAGCATAGAGTGCTTTAAAAGAAGAAAAAGATTATATACAATTTCCAAATTAAACATTTTTAATAATTTACAGAATTTACTTTATGAGTTATGATGCAAAACTAAACACCTAAAATAAGTACTTAAAGAGCACTGCTGATTAAAACTATACTTATTTTAAGTCTCATAATGCCTTTCTGCTGATTACTTATTCTGACTAAGGCATATTTAGACAATTACTACTGCTGAAATTAAATTAATGTGCCACTATGGAAGGAATTTCAATACATTTTTAATCAGCCACTAGTCAAGTGTTTAAAACTATTCAAAATAAGATCCAATAAAAACCATTACCTTAGAAAGTCTTCTGTTAAGGCTAAGCACTTTAAAACATGTTCCAGAAAACCAGTATCCAAATATTGCCCATGCAAGTCATATTTGGACATGCTGGACACGTTGAACGATATAAAACAGTGGACATTTTTTAAATTGTAACTAATGTCAAGAAGTTAAAAGTAAACCAATCAAATGCTCCTAACAGTGGTTGTAAATGGCATAATGGAGAAACACTGTCATGACATACTGAACGTAAAGTGTCGCAAAGAGTAGGAGCTATTTAAAGAGACAGAAGCATTAAACACAAAGTCAAATTTAAAATTTTTGTTATATATAACAACTGAAGGTAACATTAATACATTAATATGTCCATGGAAAGTACATCTCACCCCTTTAATAGTTTCTTGTTCCTCTATTGATATAATTATTCACATTCATTCACCAACACATCTTTTGCATTGCTCTACTGTCAACTAATTAAAATACTTATATCTTTCTAAAGCAGTAAATTTAGAAAACCACTGACATCTATAACGACTACCTAATTAAAAGCTGCATGAATGCAATAGAAAATTGTACTTTCAGTCCAGGTTATCATTAAGTCTTTGAAAACGTAAAAAAAGACAGCAAAAAGCAATTTATTTTCTCCTGATCCATCAATATAGTGTAAATATAGCATGATAAATCCCAATACATACTGTATATTATATATAAAACTTATGTGCCATCCAGCACATATTTCATGTGGTATGAAGTATGTTTTGAACATGATTTTTAGTGCCCTGTAAGGCACGCCATAATGAACAACAACAAAAAAAACAAAAACAAGAAAGAGTAAAGAAATAATCAACCCCAACTTAGATAATATGTCTGAGGCATTCGGCCGAATTATTTTATTCTTCTGTGTACTGTGTGCTCCTACTGAGCCACTCAAACCGCATGTCTCACAGGGACTTCCGTTGGCATGTCAGTACAGAAATTAATTCTGACTTTGTTGTTGTTTTTTCTCAAACTGTTTACACGCGAACAACAAGCAACTCAGACGGTGACAATTTTCAAGTATCTCTATTTCCTCATCCTGTGGTCTGGCGCGAGAAAATGCTGTCTCTGAAACATTGCTGTCTCTAACTAGCTATGTCCGGTGGTTACCCCCCTGGCAGCTTGGGATGGAGATAGCTGAGGGGATGTTTTTGTTGGTGTGTTAACTGGTATATCTAAATTGTTCTTCGCTGCTGAAATTTTTCAGGTTCAGATCACCTTTGCTTTCTATATTCTAAAACATCCACTTCGCTTCTCTTTCTAAGTTCCAGTCGTTTCCCAATTGCCTTTTCGACCCCTGGCTTTCCTCTTCCCACTGCCTTACTTTACGTCCATAAACTCCAAACTTTAAACCCCACTCCCCCTTTCTGCCTCCCTCTTGGTGCTGTGCGTGACAGTAGCTCACTGAGAAGTGGAAATGAGACTAGTAAACAATGATTAGCTCCAGAGACGGGGCAGGCTGGTCTGCCATTGGTCCTGTCTCCACACAGTGAGCTCGCCCACCCGCCAGCACATGACATAAGGGCCTCATCTCTCATCCCCCCACCTCCCCCACAACCCCCTTCACCTCCCTACCCTCCCGCTCAGTCAGAGTCAACACAGGGTCAGGGCTAACCTTTCACAGCCAGGTTATGGGGGGTAATCACAGGCAAACACGGCAACCACACGCAAACTGCACACACGACACTCCCAACATCAATCCCATATGCACATACACACACAGACTTCCACCTTGCCACCCAAGTACCCCCTTCCTTTCCCACAAACCTGGCTCGAATTAGCATGACGGGGATGCAAGTAGCCACATGTGCATGATGAGGATTTGGTGGTGAGGCTTGTGGAGGTGGGGGTGATACTCGCTACAGAAACAAGGGAGAAATGAACAGTGATACATAGTGTAGCAGTGCATTCAGAGACATTACTATGTGTCTGGTTAACCAAGAAATCATTCTAGGGGCTTTGCTTCTCTGCCACATCGCATTGCTCAAGACAAACAGCTCTGGGGCAGAGCTTTGAAAAGCCTCAACATCTGTGAAGGGCTGATTTGGAGCTATTGTTAAGAAAGAAAAGCACACAACATGCAATTTAGTTGTGCCTTTATTATTTTAAACCTTATATTTTTGGGGGGCTTTTTTACAGTTTATTTGACCTAATAATGGCACTCATCAAAATGTAATGTTTGTTACTGGTGGGTGATTGTATGATGTTTTTTATGACTTTGTATTTTTTGTTTTTATTATGTAAAGCACTTTGAGCTGCCTTGTTGCTGAAATGTGGTGTACAAATAAACTATGCAAATAAACTTGATTGATTGATGATATATAAAAAAGTATGCCATAGATGGTAAATATGAAATAAATGTGCTGCATAAATACTGAAGTGGTGGGATAGTATGCACACATATCGTGTCATGCTATTATTCCAAACCCATTGTCTTTGTCATATTAGTCATGCTACAACCGCCAACATTAATGCATTTCGTCATAATTGTATGTGACATTGCAACACAAAGTAGAAACAAATGCATGTTTTTCTTTGTCTAGTAAAATAATGAAAATTGTTCACTCTGATATAAAGTCAAATGCAACTAAATGTGTTCAGAATAT
Source organism: Xiphophorus hellerii (assembly GCF_003331165.1). Taxonomy (NCBI): domain Eukaryota; kingdom Metazoa; phylum Chordata; class Actinopteri; order Cyprinodontiformes; family Poeciliidae; genus Xiphophorus; species Xiphophorus hellerii. The sequence goes on along the minus strand of NC_045690.1, from coordinate 10,945,552 downwards.
ATTTAATTAGTAAAAAAAAAGATCCATTTGTGTGCAAATTACTCTTGCTGAAAAAAATTTGATTTGTCTAATTTTAAGTGTACAAAGATATTTTCACTAGAAATCTTTCCTTTAGGAGGACATTGATTCCTTTCAGAATTGGTCAAACCAGAAGGTGGATGGAGTTAACTACAAGGAAGTCCTTTAATAGAATCTGTTAATGGATACAAAAAGAAATAGACTGGATTAAAGTTCACCTTCTAACAAAACAATTAGACTAAACATAAGCCCGAGTTACAATAGAATGGCTTAGATTAAAACATATTTGTATGATAGAATGGCCCAGGCAAAATCCATACCTATAGCCACCTGAGATTATGTTGCAAGAGTTGAAAAGGAACATTCACAGATAGTTAATTTATGCAAGTCACTGTTATCCATCATACATATGTAAATAGGGTCACATTCTTTTTGTCCAGGCAGGTCAAACTGATTGAAGGCCAGAGCTAGAGAGACCTGAGTGGTCTGGGAGATTAATACAACAGCAGACCTTTAATTCATTGTGGTGATAAGCCTATACTGTTGTTAAATACTAACAATAGATTTTAAAGTCTAGTCTCTGAGCTACAGGGACCCAGTGTAAATATTCTAGGACTGAGGGGATGTGCTCTCTCTTCCTGGCTTTAGTGAGGATGCGAACAGCAGCGTTCTGGATCAGCTGCAGCTGAAGCATTGATTTTTGTTAGGCAGACCTGTGAGGACACTGTTGCAGTAATCAATGCAACTAAATGTAAACGTATGAGTTTGGATAAGTTTCTTTTTTTTAACAGTGGGTTTCCCTAATTTTTCTCTGTCTTTTTTGCTTTCATTCTAAGATCAAAAGTTGTTTCACATCACTTTGATAAGATCTAATATCTGCTGCTACAAAAGTTTCCCACATATCAAGAGTTTTTTGTCCCATCTGAATTCTAACTTTCAACTTCGGAAATGTCTCACTGCCTTAAATTAGGGTCATTACCTCCTTGAAAAAATAAACCTTACAGTTGGTGGGAAAACAAGAACTACTTTTGTCATTTGCTGCAGGATAAAGAAAGTGTCATTGAATTGATGGGATTTTTGTTGATCTTAAGTTAGGATGAACAATAAAAATACATACTGACAAAAATCTGAACTATGCATTTGTGTATGACAAAAACAGTTGAAGTGAAGGAAGATTTTTTTTTTCTCATCAGAGTTGGAAATGGGGAACCTAAAGTTTGTTTTGAGCAGTGATGTAATGCTGAGCTTCCTGCAGTACCACAGTTTATTTGTTGGCAAAAACAACATACAAGTATCAATAATTGATGGTTTGTCTGCTCTGAAGTATTTGTTACATAAACGTTCAGTCAACATAGTCTGGATTTTTTTTTCTTAGGAAAATTGAATAAGGGTATTGAGTGGAAGAAGAAGAGGGAAATGGAAAAAGAGATATAAATTCATATTTCTGAAAGTTCCCTGGAAGAGAATATTATCCATCCATCCATCCATCCCACCTCATTCATCCAAGGCTGGTGACTGTTTCAAGAAATGCTGGACAGGTTGTTAGCCCATAACAGTGCAGGGATTATTATGAAGAAAAAAATTCTAAAATTTTAATAGGTGAATTATGTTGGGGGAAAATACAAACATACAAAATGCTTTAGTGTATGCATTCATAGGAATGCCAATATATCAATAAAGGCATATCAATGAACCTTGATCTGGCCAAGGCCATTATAACTGGGAACCACTAAAGGCCCCCTAGAACACAAAGCATTTCAAGAATTTATTGCAGTGGATCCCAAACATTTTAGCCTCTGACCCATAAAAATAGAGAAATAGAGAAACAAAGAGCATTGAGGCCCATTGAGCACCTCTGGCAAGTTTGAATTACTTTCCTTAAACCCAAAACATTTTCTGATGGGAATGTAAAATAAGTATATATTTTGAAATAATAAAAAAAATTATATAGTTTTTCTTAAAACCAAGCCAAAAACCAAACATACATGTATTCTCTTCTGTATGGAAAAATCTATTCGAACCTTGCTGCAATATATATATATATATATATATATATATATATATATATATATATATATATATATATATATATATATATATATATTCAAAGTCTCATTCTACCTCGGCTGGTCTTACAAATAATAATAATTACTACAACCGTTATATACTGCAACACAAAGCTGAATGGGAATTTTCTGTCTAAATATATCAGACTGAAAAATCTTGACATATTCATATTTAAAGTAACTTAAATTACAATCAATTTAAAGTGTATTAATTTTTGAAAAAAAGCATAAAAAATCTTACTAAAATCTCTTGTGAGTGACTCAAACCTTTTCCAAATAGATAGAAATGTATTTATTCTGTGGTAAAAGACGCCCGCTGCGTCTTCTGTAGCCAGGAAATCAATCATTTTATACGGATTTTAAATGTTCAAATTCTGCTAATCCTCCGTTTACGTGGATAAATTCACCCGACAGGACTGCATCTCAGTCTGCCACCGGCCCCTGAGAGTTTTTTCTCCCTCTCTGTGTAGCGCTGACGGCGGTCGGTCACGCTCCTCGCTCACAGAGTCCCCCGACGCTCCGTACTGCGCGCCTCTCTGAGCGACCAACAGCAGAGAGATAATGCGCTGCAGCGGTGTCTACACTGCTACCACAATGGGAGGAGTGTGAAAGTTATCCCGAGCCCTGCCCACTTACTGTACAGCATTTAAGAAGCTGGAGAGCAGCAAAACAGGCACTTAAGCCTTAAATCTTTATGATAGACTATCTGATTAGCAAAAAAAAAAAAAAAACTGTGATGTTTGTTTTACTGGACTTTGATTAGCAGTTTCATACTTGATATGGATCCATAGGGTGTTTTTTCTTCACAAACAAACATTAAAAAAAGACTTTGTTAAAAGGAAAAGAGACAGCTGATACCTTGAAACAATGGCAATTGACAGTGAGTTTGGTGTGAAGAGCAGCAGCATCATCAAGGAATGGAGCGGACAGGTCCACCCTGCCCTGGTTGCCTCTTTCGTTTTCCTCTTCTTCCTGGAAGCCTGCCTGTGGGTCAGAAACCTCAGGCTCAAGAGAAGACTGCCAGGACCCTTCGCCTGGCCTGTGGTGGGCAACGCCATGCAGCTGGGTCAGATGCCTCACATCACTCTGGCCAAGCTTGCCAAGAAGTACGGCAATGTGTACCAGATAAGACTGGGCTGCAGCGACGTGGTGGTCCTCAACGGAGACCAGGCGATACATCAGGCACTGATTCAACACAGCACAGAGTTCGCAGGCAGACCAAACTTTGTTTCTTTCCAGATGATCTCTGGAGGCAGGAGCTTGACGTTCACTAATTACAGCAAACAGTGGAAAGCACACAGGAAAGTTGCCCAGTCGACTCTCAGAGCGTTTTCTTCTGCAAACAGTCAGACCAAAAAAGCCTTTGAGCAGCATGTGCTGGCAGAGGCCACAGAACTGGTGCAGACATTCCTACGTCAGAGCACTAATGGACAGTGTTTTTATCCAGCTTATGAGTTTACAGTAGCTGCTGCTAACATTATGTGTGCTCTTTGCTTTGGAAAGAGGTATGGACATGATGACCAAGAGTTCAGAACCTTGTTGCAGAGAGTAGACAAGTTTGGGGAGACAGTTGGGGCAGGTAGCTTGGTAGATGTCATGCCCTGGCTGCAGTCCTTCCCTAATCCAGTCAGAAATGTCTATGAAACCTTTAAAGTCATAAACAGTGAGTTTTTTTCTTATGTTAAAGATAAAGTCGTACAGCACAGAGAGTCCTTTAACCCTGAGGTGACCAGGGACATGAGTGATGCCATCATTAAAGCAATTGAGCACAGAGAGGAGAGCAAGTTGGAAAGGGAGTTTGTTGAAGCAACTGTCACTGATCTGATTGGAGCAGGCCAAGATACTATGTCGACAGTCATGCAATGGATTCTTCTCTTGCTGGTCAAATACCCAGACTACCAAGCTAAACTGCAGCAGCTCATTGACAAAGTGGTAGGCCAAGACCGGCTGCCGTCAGTCGAGGACAGAAGCAATCTGGCTCTCCTGGACGCCTTCATCTATGAGACTATGCGCTTCACCAGCTTTGTCCCCTTCACAATCCCACACTCGACTACAGCGGATGTCACCATCGAAAGCCTCCACATCCCCAAGGACACGGTTGTCTTCATCAATCAGTGGTCGGTCAACCATGACCCCCAGAAATGGAAGGACCCCCATGTGTTTGATCCCAAGCGTTTCATAGACGAGAATGGAGCCCTCGACAGAGACAGAACCAGTAGCGTGATGATTTTCTCAACAGGTAAGAGACGCTGCATCGGCTCTCAGATTGCCAAAGTGCAGGTGTTTCTGTTTGCAGCGGTCCTGCTGCATCAGCTCACCTTTGAGAGTGATTCATCCACGTCTCCTACTCTGGACTGCGCCTACGGCCTCACGCTGAAGCCCCTTCACTTTAATGTGAGAGCGAAGCTCAGGGGAAAGTTGCTTGGTGTGGTTTCTCCAGCATAAACACAATGTCCTGAGGCCGTGACTGTTAAACACATTTTTTCACCAGTGACATTCATTAGTGAGTATAATTATACTTGCACAAAATTGTTTTGATATATAACAAGAATATTTAATTCATGTATTAGATTTGCTGTTAATGCCTAACTAAAACAGTAATTTCAAAGATGTCTCCAGCAAATGAAACAAATTCATGAACTGTTAAGATAAATGAAATATCTGCTTCTCTGAATGCTCTACACTTAACAAGATCTATCTTAGAAATATGTGCTTATTTGTTATCTATGGAGCATTAATATGTGTGCAGAAGTGACATTTAAACTACAGATGTATATTAAATACTTGTGAATCTTATGACACTTGAAGGCCCACTGTTCTCAACTGTTGTATGCAAAAATGTATTGTAACTTTGCCACATAATTCATATTTAATGCAAAAATTGTTTAAATGTAATCACTATCTACTGTATTTAAAGCATAAAAGCGAAACATAAAAGGGCAATGAGCTTGTCTGAGAAATCAGACGTGAGAAAGGAATCTTTCATCTGGAAGGATCCACAGCTTTTACGAGGAGATGGATGAGACATCACTGGGGACCGCAAGCAATAACAGACTGTCTGCATCAAAGCTTCACTTTCACTGTACAAGCACTGCAGCTACAACTATGCCAAGCCCCCCTTTTTTCCCTAGTACAACAAAACACATGTGCAAGACATGTCTCTCACTCGTGAGGCATTCTTAAAACCATGTTTGTTTATGGTACAGTTTTTCAAAGCTACACGAATGTCAGGTTCCCTTTAAGCCTCTGTGTTCAAGAACTGATGTCGTAATGCCCGACAGACACTTTCTGCCTGTGTCAAGGTAAAAAATTAACACCGGTCGGCCTCACATGATGAAGCTTCCAATCTGGTACTGCTCTGACTTTTGAGGCCTACTGAGCCTTTATATATTGGAAAAAATAAGCTGTATTTAAAATAAATCAAGTGAATTGTAAATTGTTGGTGTGCCTGACTTATTTGACCTTAAATGGAAGGATGGAAGAAAGCATCTCAGTACAAAACTTGGCAAAAGAAAGGGTACTTCTCTGACTGCAACATAAAACCACCAAAAAAAATAAAAATAAAGCCTGTTAATAGTTCCAGATTAATGAGATTAGTGGATTATTTGATTAATTAAAAACATTTTTATGTCACACAAGCATATTGACAGGCACAAATATTTTCTGAATTCTGCTGAATTTAAATGAAAGCAGTAGAAGTGAGTCTGAGATGGGACATTTTTTCTGCAGGAACACTTCATTTATGCAGTTAAAGGAGCAAACAAATGATTTTTTTTTCTTAGAGTTTAGATATCAAAATCAATTGTTAAAAACAAATAAATTGCATAACAAATTTAACACCAAATGTTTTCACATTTTGTCACATAATTACAAACGTCAATATATTTATTGTGTAGGGAATATTTAATAAAAACAACATGAATCATCATTAAATTGTGTTGGAATATTGCAGTGCAGTTAATTGCTTTTTCCTTGAAAATAAAAAGCTCCCTTTTCATTGTGTATAATACATTTTACATAAATCTTATTTGTACTTGGTACTAAGGATAAAGTTATCACTAGTGATTCTGTAATACATATTTTTCATATATCACATGTTATATTAACTTTCATAGACTCTGGAGCTCTACATTTGCTATTTTGTGACACAATGAGTAATTTAGCTCCCTGCTCTGCGTTCCTTTTCCCACGCTTAACAAACACTGCTAGAGGGACTAAGGTCAGCAGGCAAAGGTCAAAATAGGAGTGGGCAGATAGAGAAAGAGTCCCTAACCACTCCCATGAAACTGACACATATAAGTGAGGTGTTATGTGTTGAATATGTGTCTCTATAATGAGGTGAAGACAAAAGCTGCAATACTGCAGTCTTTTTAAGAAACTGGTTCTTTTTTACCAGTTTCTGAGGAGAAACGGTGGGAGAACTTCGAGCACTGCTTGGAGAGCTTTTTTTGTAGCATTCTAATTTGATATATTAATGAATAAATATATTTCAATCAGCTAAAGAGTATATTTTTACTTCACTAAGCATAATGCAGAGTTTGATTTAAAGAGCAGTGGCATCATCAGGCTTTGCAGCGGACATGTCCAGCATGCTCTCATCGCCTCAGTTGTTTTATCTTCTCTGTCTGGAAGCCTGTCTCTGGGTCAGGAACCTTAAAATCAAGAGGAGACTGCCGGGACCTTTTGCCTGGCCAGTGGTCGGTAACGCCTTGCAGCTGGGCCAGATGCCTCATATCGCCTTCACCTAGCTTGCTAAGAAATACAGGGATGTGTATAAGATCCGCCTGGGCTGCAGCAATATCGTGGTCCTGAACGGAGCCTATGTGATCCGAGAGGCCCTGATACAGCACAGAACAGTCTGCAGGGAGGCCAATCTTTGTGTCCTTTTAGGCTGTATCAGGGGGGAAGAGTCTGACTTTCACTAATTACAGCAAACAGTGGAGGATACACAGGAAAATAGATCAAACCACAATCAGTGCATTCCCATCTTCCGACAGTCATACCAAAAAAGCTTTTGAGCATCAAATTGTGGCTGAGGCCGCAGAACTTGTAGAAATTTTCCTCAAACTCAGCACTCAGGACAAGTATTTCAACCTGAGTTGACTATAGCTGCTGCTGATGTGATTTGTGCCCAGTGCTTTAGAAAACGTCACGAACATGATGACGTGGAGTTTAGATCCTTGTTGCATCACATAGATTAGTTTGGGCAGACGGTGGGGGCTGGAAGTTTGGTTGATGTCATGCCGTGGCTTCAGTCTTTCTAATCTTCTCAGCAGGGAAGAGGAGATGTATCGGGGATCAGGTTGCAAAGGATGAGATCTTTTTGTTTTTTGCAATTTTGCTTCATCAATGTAGCTTCGAAAGATGCCCAAATGTGGATTTTTCACTCAAGTGCAGGTTTAACACTGAAGCCTTCAGATTATAAAATCACTGCCAAACTTAGAGAATTACTAAAAAAAAACAAGTAAAAATTCTTTTAAAAAAATATGTAAACTTTGTTTTTAGAATAACGTTTTACAAACTTCGCTTTAACTAACCTTCTGAAATTAAACAGTTAAAACTGCTAGTTTATTGACAGCGAATTTAGATTATGTGTGAACAAATTAAACAATTTAATACTCAACTCTGGAGTTAAATGTAAGTTCTAGAAAATTTCTAAAAACTCGTGTTTTCCAAATTTAATTCATGTAACTTGTGAAAAAGCCTCTAGTTAGTGAATTCTTCAACTCTTCCTTTTTAATAATGTTATTATAGCATATTGAACAAATAACTGGTCAACAGAGCTACTAAATATTTGTAATAAAAGCCCTAAAAAAGAGTGAGAAAATCTAAATGTGCTGTGATAAACATGATTCATTGTTTATTATCATCTTTTGTCAGCAGCAGCGACTAAATTAATATTTTGGCCTATGTTTTTGTAATTGTTTTTAAACAAATGACCACTGTGTACTCAGTTACTGTACTTTCTTTTTTTTCAATAAATCTAACAATGTAAATTGTTTTTTTTAATGTCTTGGGCCTTTGAAGAATACCCCAAGAACAAAGGACATTATTCTTTATTCTTTTATGAAAGGTAGGAAGAACAAGACTAAAGTTTTTGTTGGCCAGAACATTTCATACTTCATAAGAACTGGAGGGCAGAACTTGTTGGAAGTCTCCACATGTCCCTTTCTCTTCAGCAAACCAGAGTTGCAAAAGTAGAAATATTTCAGTTTTGTTCTTGCAATCCCTCTGAGAAAGAATACATTCTCTCTTCTTGTAGAACATGTATCCACCTTTATTCTATAGAAACAGTCTGAACTAAAGTATGTAAAGAGCTAAGTAAAAATCAACAAATCTGCAAATTTCTTAATTTAAAAAAAAAAAAATTGTAACAAAATTTGGTACACATTTCAGTGAAAATTCTAAGAAACCCTTTTACTAACACAGTGACTATTGTGTTTATTAAAGCTCACAAATACATACTGTATGTATTTAAAATATTATTTCGAAACTCTTAATTTGAGCTTCTTTAATAAACATCGTCTGTTCTGACTGGTCAGGAAGTGAACGTTATTTTCTGCTAAATAAAGATAAAAAACTGAATGAAAGCCAATCTTTCTGGCCTGAATAGCTTTTTTTTATTATTTAGACATAAATCATCTGGATTTACAGTTTCGGATACATAAAACAGGATTCTAAAGAGATGCTCAGGGTTTTTGAAGTGTGGTTTGGTTAAAAGATTATAAGCAGTTAATATAATCACTACTATAGATAACTTTCTTGCTATATTCATTCAATAAAAATGAAGGTTAGTTGGTTCCAGAGGCTGAAGCCAATGGACTGAGAGGGGCCAAGAACAAAATGGAGTTTCGCCATTTTAAAACAACTCTAATATATAAACAATGGTAGCAGTTTATGCAAAAGTTACTTTATGAGCCTTTAAACCATCATCCCATTTGTATTGGAGAGTTTTCTTTTCTAAGAACGCTATTTATGATTCACATGAGGTATGGAAGTGGGAAATAATATTCCCATGTGTAACATAAGCTGAGCATTTCTGGTCAAAGTTACTGTCCTATGTAAAAGTAAAATGGTACAAAACATTTATACAATATTGGTCACTTAAACTGCTGAAACATTTTATATATATTTTTTTTTATTTTCACGTCAGTTTACTTTGTATTAGTCACCCAATCTGGGAAGGTTTTTACATGTGCATGGAACATGCAAAGCTATGTTTCACACTAGAATATCACTGGTGGTGCACCACAACCTACATTTATTTCCTGTGTAAATAATAAATACATTCTGTTTAAATAGCCATCCACTACAAACATCATAGCAGCTAAAAGATTCATAATCTGGCATTCACATAAGCCACCATTGCGCTGGATCACCTCAACTTATTTGTTTATTTGTTCCTTTATTAAGAAAACCTGATGCTGTTCTACAAGTATGGCTAATAAATATTAGTTAAAGTGTTATAAAGTGTAAATCCTCCTACTCCATTTCCTATGGGACCATTCCTTCTATGAGTGGTTTGGGTATATCTGTGTTGTATTCTCACAGGAGCAATGATGTAGGTAGCCTTAACATTTACTTGGCTTAGAACTAAGCAGAGTGAAGACATTTAGTACTTTTACTGGCTCTGACGCACAGACCCCAGAGGATGGACTGAGCTTCCTGACCTCCCCCGTTTCCAGAAATGCTTCCCAAAAAGTCCATGAAATGTCTGCAACTAAAAGACTCCCTTTTTACCCCCAACTCACCCACACTGCTTGACCTGAGGAGTTTTACTACTGAAAGGAAAACAAAAAAGTGTCTGTTCAACAATTTTTTGGCTCTGAGAATGTTCACATTTTGCACGTACGTGCCTCTGTAGGGTCATGTCTAAGCATTGGTTGAGTCAGACAAAATTCCAATAAAACTCAATAATACCAGAACTTTATCCAACAGTGCCTTGGAAATGAATCCCTACACTTTGGATTTTATTTAAAAAGGAATAATTGTTCAGTGGAAGGATTAGGAAGTATGATTTTTTTTTTCCATATATTTTTTACTAATAAAAATCTGAATTGTATTTGTTTTCAGCCCACTTGAATCTATTCTGTGCCAAATAACTCAAACTCAGTAGAGTTTCTGTGAACAGCAACTTTCTCAGTTTTTCCACAAATGTTTGATTGAACAGAAATTTGATCTTTGACTGGGCCATCCTAACCTTTCCACTGTAGCTCTCAGTGAAGGCTTACAAATTTTCTTTCAGGATCCCATTGCATTTTGCTCCATCCATCTACTCCTCGACTGTCGTGAAAAAAGCATCTTCCTGGCATGATGCTGCAAACACCATGTTGTAGTGGTTTATAATATGCAGTGATAGGTTAGGCGGACGGCCATGTCCTGATGGGTTTGCAGCTGTGCAAAAACCCTTCTATTTTTGATGATGATTAAACAATGCTCTTAAAGATGTTCAGAGGTTTTCCTTGGTTTTTATTGTGTTATTTTTGGGGGTCAGGGTTTATCAATATTCCCCACCAAACCTTTAGGTCTTCACATTACTGTAATTATCTTATATTATTTGAGATTAACTCTGTGTACTAATTAGGTAACTTCTGAAGTCCAGAACGATCCATTTTAGGGATATCAGAGTAAAGGAATGGATGCAAATGTAATGCAATGTAATACAATGAATCTTATTTTTGAAAATCTTTGGAAAACCCTTTGTCATTTTACTTCAACTTCAAAATTATGCCCTGTCAAATCCTTCTAAAATACCTACAAGTTTGTGGCAGCATGACAAAGTGGTTGAAATTACATAAAAAGTAATTAAGCTGCAATTAAAAGTAGCTCAGAAACAACTTAGTAACACTGTTACAACACAAATCCAATCACAGCTGGGCATTGATTCTCTGTTTACAAAAGCTTCAATGCTTTTACTACAACTTTCCTAGCTGTTTTCTAAACCAACCCTCAGCTCATTCCTGAATTGCTTTATTAGAATAAGAGCCTGTGTTTTATTCAATGGTTTTGCTTCAGGTTTGGAAAGCTTTTCCATTATTTGGAATCTCCGGACGGAATAATTTCATCAGTATAAACACTGAGCAGAACATATAATGATGTTCCATTTAGAATTCAGTTTGTGTCACCTTTACATTACACACCCTGCCAAAGGCACAATTTTTTTAACAGACCATAGAAAAAAAAACAACTAACAATTAGTGACTGTTCTCTGTTGTGTCATGCAACAATTAAAGAGACATGTGAAGCAATGCATTTTGGTAAACATTTGCCCAATTCCCTTTTATAGGGTGGGATAGCTGGCTCTTCGACCCTTGTGCGCATCGTGTTTTTTGGAACAGTGGCAAGGAAAGGACCTTTGATACAAAATACGACAGGAGTTCCATTTGTGTACACCGTTTGTTGTCCATATAACAATTATTTTCAGGGAGTGCAGGAGGAGGTGATCTGCACTGGTCGGGGTGAACAAACGACTGTTTTTTGTTAATAGAGGGGAGTTCACGCTAAGGTCCGAAGCGCGCAGTCCTATTTTATGTGGAAACTGCACAACCCAGTCAGCCAAAACACTTTTCAAAAGCTGTTAATGAAGAAAAGAACATGAGAAGTTTTTGCTGGACTTCATGCAGCTATAGTATATGAGGTCAACTCATCCCATTTTTACAGCTTATATTTTTTAAAATGTCTTAACAGTTATTATTTATTTATATATATATATATTTGCTTTTGATGAAGGTCAATTGATTTTGGCAACATTTCACTAAAACACACCAAGAAATTCTTCCTGAATTTGCCAAACCTCGAAAGCAAATAACCACAAAAAGTCAGAAGTCTTGTTAATCTCCTGATGAATCAGTGCTAGTTTGTAATCAGATTAGGTGTCTGAGATTTCCAGGGAGGTCCAGCATCTACAATGGGCCATCAATCAACTGCAATGTCAGAGACAGCAGTCTCTGCTACAAACTACTGGCACCAACCATTATTGTGCAACTGAGACTGAAACGCTGCTCAAGAGAAGCACATGGAAGTGTCTCACAGAGGCAGACGTATCTGATTTGCTTTGAAAAGGAAAATAAAACAGATTATTGCTGTGTGTATTTTTTCAAGTAACACGAGAACATTGGAAAGGCTTGACTTGGTGATATCTCATGGATGGGTAGGAGTGAAGCCCTGGAGGATAAATGGAAGACATGCAGATAAGTGCTTGTTAAAAGATGTTTAAACAGAAAAGACTTTGACAAATTTAGCCTGTTATAAAGAGCAAATACGGTTAGGGGGAAATAATGTTGGAAAAAACTCAACCTAAGCACATTCTCCCTGCTTTTGTTCAGTAGCTATTTTTTTCTTCAAAGTAACAAAGAAAGTAACTAAGTTACCAGCTGTTAAGTTCAGTTCTGCTAAATATGGGAAATACAATGCATAAACTTAAATGCATTTAATAAGAGTTTTCATGTAAAAATGGACAGGAAATAATGTGTTCAGTTCAAAAAATTGTCTTCATGCATCACCTAATTGGTAAAGAGAATTCAGCTGTGTAAGCAAATCTCTGTATAAATACAGCTGTTCTGGGAAGGCCTCAGAGGTTTTCAGAGAACATTACTGAAAAAAAAAAACAAATTAAACAATAAACAGCATTATGAAGATCACTGAATATAGAAAACAGGCCAGGGATTTAGTTGTGGAAGAGTTTAAATTAGTGTTAAGGCAGGCAAAAAACAATTTAAAATTTTGAACAATTGAATCCATCATACAAAATGCTAAGAGCATAGCACAACTAATCTACCAAGACATGGGAGTCCATTAAAACTGACGGGTTGGGTGATTAGAGCCTTGGTTGGAAAAGCAGGTTGAAAGACTCTTGATAACTCTGGAGGAGCTGCAAAGATTCACATCTCAGGTGGGAGTATTTGTGGACAGGCTTACTATTAGTTTTGCACCAAATGAATACATTTCTTACAGAACAGTGAAAATAAGGAAGCCATTGTTGAATGAAAACTATTAAAAGTCCAATTGGCAGTTTGCCATAAGCTTTTACTGTACATAGCAACATAATGGAAAAAGGCTCTTGCCAAATGATGAACTTTTTTTTTTTAGCTCACTAACATCCAAGTAGCTAATTGTCATGTAGATAGTGGTTGTCAGTGACCCCAAGATGTCACTCTTTTCAGCAGCTCCCTAAAAAAATGGTGAAAAACATTCACAATGTTTGTTTGTTTATTTGTTTTCCCCTGAGATTCTGCCCACCATTTCTTTTCCACAGTTCCAGTTGTCCAAAAGTTTGAATTATTGCATTGACTGTTAATACAAGCAAGTTTAGGGGAGTAGCTATTTTCTGGTACCTTAATGGCATCTTATCTAATCTTTCTAAATATAAGCAACTAAAAAAGTATGTTTCTGTGACACATCATGTTTATGTTGCAATGAAGAAAACGTCCTGGATTAATAATTAAATGTTACAAGAAACTGATGTACAAAAGCAACTTAAAATATATTTATATAAGCTCTTCAGTCATATTTATTATATGGAAATTGTTAGAAAGCTGCTTTTTATATTGAGGGATTTTGAGTACAAGAGAAAAAAAACACATGAAATTAAATAAGATCTTAAAATGAAATAACTAAAAACTGTTACGACGCTATGAATACAGATCAATATTAGAGCCAAAACAAAATGAAATGCAAAAATGATATCTGCATAGTTAGTCCAAGTACACAAGTACTTGTGTGGTCACAAGTACACATAAATTGCGCCCAGTAACACAATTATTCTTATTTATATGCGATAGATTTCTCATTTTTGACCCAAGTGAGAAAAAGTCAACACTTCCTGACCAAAGTACCCTAATAACACACTGCAGATGTCATAAAGCGTGGTGATGGATGTGGTGAGTCAGCAGGCAGTAGACCCAGGATGAGATAAATAAATGACTTTAATGCAGAATGTCCAGAGAAACTCAGTCCAACATAGTCCAGAACACTGGGCAGCACGGCCAGCGGAAGCCAGGGCTCGACGCCGGCAGCAACCGGTTACACAAAAGACGAGACGACAGACTGGGCACACAGAACGACAGAGACTAGATGCCGAATGAGACGAGGGCCCGACGAAGACACAGAGACACAGGTGATATTAAATACACAGGAGGTAATCAGGGAATGAGACACACCTGGGAACAATCGAGGGGAAAACAGGACAGCACATCGACTCAAAGACACAGAAACTCAAAATAAACACACAAAGAACTCAAATCAAAACAGCAGAGGCAACACAGCCAGAGCCCTACAAAGAGGTCTTGATGCAAAATGTATTTGGACTATGATTTATGCTTGCAGAAAAAAAACAAACAGTTACTCCGGAAGGCTTTCACTTCAATGAACAATAAAATGTTTTACACCAGAAAGCAGGCTGGATGAACCCACATGCTGAGGTAACACATAAAAAAACAGCATATCCTATCTTTGAATGTGGAGTTTTACAGTTTTCTCCTAAGCAAAAGTATTAGAAACTTAGGAATAAGACAACTAGTAAAAATGCTCCTAGAGAATTACACACTAACTTTACAGCCAATATTTAGAAAATACTTTCATTGTTGTTTTAATGTGTCCATTTAACATTTTAATATCAAAATATGCTGATAATTTGGGTTTATTGTCCCTCCAACAATTTAACTTACTGGAAGGATAATAGTGGATAAACATGTTTCTGGAACCGAAATTAAGAAAAACATTTTTATCAGGGTCAGGACAATTCCACATGCATAATAACTACCCACAGATGGCTTGCAGTGACAAACACTAGAATCAGTAATTCTCAGACAGGCACAGAGCAGTCGTTAGAAGACTTCACAACACGTATTAGGCTGCATGAAGAATTGGTGTTTTTGAAGGGTAAGGAGAAGAAGTACAGGAAGACAATTTGAACTGGAGCGGCAGTCTGGATCACAAGGAATAACAGAGTGGGGATAAAAAGCGCTTATGGAAATGCTGGGGCTAAGTGAGGTTCCGGAGACACGGTTTACACAGCCTGCCAGCATTAGTGGACTTGGCTTCTTTCCCTCCTGCAACACACATAACTGTGATTTTCAGTCCTGCTAAGGAGACACTGCTTATGTAGTGACATAGCTTTCACACAGTATAATTGAGAAAAAAAATTTATCTCAGATCTTCCTCAAATTGATTGGCAATATGTCAGATATGATAGAAACAGGACAGTTTTCTGCATCATCGCTAGGTCACACGTCATATTCAGAGAAAGCTGTGAAGTTTACAGGAGTGTGAAGACACACATAGTGACTTATTACAACAAACACAGTATTAAATATTTGTTGGATGATGATCTCATAGTCTTATGTAAGACAGCTGGGCCCTGCCAGATCATGAGACAGAGAGCAGAGGAGGCATTCAGGTACATGCAGCTAAGCACGCAGTTTCTCTCGTCCCAAACCCTTACTTGGAAATAGCTGGTTGAACTCCAGTAACCACCACCCTAATTCAAGCACTTTAAAGATGCAGGCTGCAAAAATGCTTTTAAAGAATGGAGATCTTTCACGTGTACAATATAGCATATAGAAAATGCGAGACGTATTACTAACATTTCTTGAACCTCTAGAATGTTATGTAATCATAGCAGGAACAATACACTAATGCAGCTGCAGTGGGCTGCCTCTGTGTGAACCACACAGTTCTGTGGTTGTGGGGTCTCTCAGCTTTCAACTGCAATTATGTTTGCGTGCAAATTATGCCTTTCTGCCACAAGCTGATTCTTGGTAAAATAAGTTCAGAAATTGGCAATCCTAATGATATGTTTTGAGATTTTTTTTCTAATTTTTGTGGGGGGATTTTTTTCTAATCGTAAAATAGCATGCATCCAATGACAAATGGGATTTTCTTGCCCAAGAATATTTGGAGTAGTTGTTGAAGAATGTTGGCTACTATTTTTTATCATACTATTTTTGAGGTTTAAAGACCTTTCAATTAGATGCAAGAGGTAGTATCAGAGTTTTCTTCAGCTATATGGAGCCCATTGGCACACAACAATGACTCTCCCCCCACTTGTTGCTGCACGATTAATAACCCACAAAACCAAAAAGTACTACATTCATATTATTTCAACGACTGAATGAAAAAGAGAGGAAAGTGAATATTTGGAGGAGTTGCAACAGTTTTATCAATATGAATACATTCTTGTTTCTGTTTCATAGTGACCATTTTTTATTGTGTGTTTCACTTAATCACTCAAAAAATTGTACAAAAACTGGTACCATGACACTGCGGCATTGTTACGCCCCATGCCTAACTGAGAAACTAAAAGTAGTCACTATATTGCCTGCAGTAGCTAACACTTTTGAAGTTCTTTATTATGAATCTAGGTTAGTTGGTCCTGGAGGTGGAAGCTAACAGCAAAAGCAAAATGGGCCAAGACCAAAGCAAACTTCTGTAAAACAGCTCAGACCTCACAAATTTATCTACTACATGTCAGACATTAATTGCTTACAACCTTTTAACATGATACAAAAAAAATCGCTGATTCAAGAGCTCTTTAAAACTATCTTAAAAAACTATCTAGTACACACCCTTGGAATTCCTTTGTTATTTCAGAGGAAATATTTTCAGAGTAACCTGATGACTCAGAAGAAGAGAGAGTTTTAGCATAAATGACTCAGGCTGAAGTGTGTCTGCACAGGTGCATTTAATTGTGTTGCTGAGTTCCTATTCTGTGACTGAAATGCACAGAAATATCTGCAACGTCTCACGTTATGCCTCACCACTGGTGCAGGGGAGTCAAGATTCAGAGTGTCTGATCCAATCCCCCAAACTGAGATCACTCAGTTGAGGAGAATCCATTAGGCAAGTCTGGACTTTGGATGACTCTCCAGCAGCATGGACCCCTCATCATATAGCCACCCACCCGCCCATCACTCCCAGCCATGCTTTTTCTTGTCTCCTCTCTTTCTCTCCCCTCCTATCCAACCCTTCACCCCGACCCCCACCAGCTCAGCTGCCAGGAACTGGGATGCTTAGTCCTCTGCTGAAAGCTGCCTCCAAGGTAGCACTTCTCTTAACTGCCAGCAAAAATAAGACATTCTGCTCTCTTGCTGACTCCAACTCCCACCTCCCCTCATCCTATTCTTTGCCAGGAGCTGCAGCCAACAGCTACAATCTGCTACTCTCCCATTTTACCCCTCTGGTTTGAAAAGAAGATTGCTTCACCGAAGACAATGCATATAGATACCGACATGTCAGAAATTCAAGATGGAATCCAAAAAGTATGGTGTAAATTTGCGTTCAGCCCTTTTTACTTGGATTCCTCTAAATAAAATTCAGTGCAACCAACTACCATTAAGGATCACTTAATTATTCATCAGAATCCACCTGGGTGTTTTGGTTAGGAACAAGGGAACAAAGCAGAAGATCACAGATAAAGGTGTGGAAAAATTTAAAGCAGGATTGGGTTGTAAAAGAAGATCCCAATCTTTGAACATCTCATAAAAGAACTGTTCAATCCATCAGCTGAAAATAAAAAGAATACAAGACAACTGCAAAGCTACCAAGACATGTCCATCCACCTAAACTAATGGACAAGCAAATCACCATTAGAAGTGCATTCTACAAATCTGGACTTTATGGTGACTTTATGGTGGCAAAGTAATTGTTGAACCATTTAGGTTTTGCCACATTAGCCACATAGGCACTTAACAAACAGAAGCTGCTTTGGTCAGATGAGACCAGAACTTAACTTTTAGTCAAACTGAATGGCAGAAAAATAACACTACATGTCACCTTGAACACACCATCGTGCGTTGGGGATGCTGAGTTTATAATAAGATGCAGGAATTATCCTGTATTTAGCTT